>NC_139603.1:36007639-36012639 GCF_964270895.1 Podarcis filfolensis | reverse complement strand
CTATTATGAATCAGCGGCTTTTTGCTGGTTGAAAGACTGGCTACTTCTTGAGAACACAGATATCTTGGATTTAGAAGGGTTCAATAATACTTTTGGGTGGCATGCATATTTGTGGTACGACAAGGTCAAAGCTCATAAAGCTTTTAAAAACCATATTGTCAGGAAAGCACTGTATAATGTCCGGATTAGGTATAAAGACCTGCTGGAGAACAAAACTCCCTGGTGGTTGTCCCCAATGAAGGCAAAGGCCGTGAAAAAACTTAATATGGAGTCTAAATGGCCGAAATATTGGGAAATTTTGGAACAAGAAGGGGAGGTAATGAAACTGCAGAGTTATGAGAAATTGAAAGATAAAGTGAGAGATTGGCTCCATTACTATCAAATAATGGAGGTTTTTAAGTCTGACAGGAAAATTGGCTTCCAGGTGGAAAAATCAAAACTGGAGACAGAACTATTAGAATCCAAAACTAAGAATTTGTCAAAAATGTATAACTTACTGTTGGAATGGAATACACAGGATGAAACAGTTAAATCAGCTATGATCAAGTGGGCACAAGATATTGGTCATAACATTATGTTTGAGGACTGGGAATGGTTGTGGACCACCGGTATAAAATTTACGGCATGTAATGCCTTAAAAGAAAATATTATGAAAATGATTTATAGGTGGTACATGACTCCAGTCAAGCTTGCAAAAATTTACCACTTGCCTGATAATAAGTGTTGGAAATGTAAAGAGACTGAAGGTACATTCTTTCACCTTTGGTGGACATGCCCAAGGATTAAGGCTTTCTGGGAAATGATTTATAATGAAATGAAAAAGGTATTTAAATATACCTTTCTGAATAAACCAGAGGCCTTTCTCCTGTGTATGGTCGGCCAATTGGTGCCAAAGAAGGACAGAACATTTTTTATGTATGCTACAACAGCAGCAAGAACACTCATCGCAAAGTATTGGAAGATACAAGATCTACCCACCTTGGAAGAATGGCAGATGAAAGTGATAGACTATATGGGACTGGCAGAAATGACCGGCAGAATTCGAGACCAGGGAAAAGAGACGGCGGAAGAAGATTGGAAGAAATTTAAGGACTATCTTAAGAAACATTGCAAAATTATTGAAGGCTAGAACGATGTTGATTCAGAAATTAAGGAGTTAAAAGCTGTAATGATTATGTGATTAAGAAAAGAAAGGTTAAAAAGTATATAGAAATTAGGGAAAGGATTTGCTGAATTGACTTAATTAGAGAATGGAATACAGAAAGGGGAGGTATGAGGAGGTCGGGAAAGTAAGTTTTATGAATATAAGGGATGGAAACTATACTTGTTTTGTATGTGTGTGTGTGTGTGTGTTTTGGATTGTATGTATTTTTATTGTTTTTGTTTTTATTCTGTTTTTTCTGTTTTATATAAATTCCTAAACTTTAATAAATATATTATATAAAAAAAGAAGAAGTGTATCTTCAGCATTCACCGAAAGCTATATAATGAAGATTCCACACACACACACACACACACACCTGTGAGAAGAGAGTTCCACAACTTTGTGGTTGCCAAAAGGGCTATCCCAAGACACCACTACCCTGAGCTTCTGAGGGCGATGGAACAATCAGTAGGGCCCCATCTCCTGATCTCAACACTCCAAGAGATCTGCAGGGAAGGAGGTGGTCTTCCAAGTATTTGGGTCTGCAGTCCTAATCCCATTTACCTGGGAGTAAACCACATTGAATTCAATAGCACGTTTCCTGAACAGACATGGTTAGGATTGTGTTGTTATTAATTTTAATATGCATAAGAGGAGTTGTACTTGACTGGATCTATGGCTTCCCGGTCATTGCTCATGTTCCCCAAAACTGTTTACTTCTGTTCACCCACCAGCAGAACACTTAAGCACCTATTGCCATTATGTGTCTCTTTTTAAAGAATTGATGGTTGTGTATCTCTTAATACAGGTGTGGAGAACCTTTGGCCCTCCAGATGTTGCTGAACTACAACTCCCATCGGCCCCACCAAACATAGCCAAGGGTGAGAGACATATCTGTGGAAGGACACATTGCTCTAAAGCATTCCACTAGCTACTATGAGAATGATTTAGAAATAGTACTTTATGATTAAAAACATGATCACTGCATGATTTACTTCATATGGAAACCATTCAGGACAGCACTAAATTTTACATCCCTAACATCCTTTTAAAAGTGTCCCAAATTTGCTCTTCAATACAAAGTAACACAATGGGACTGAAATATGAGCATTTATATCCGTTATAATCCTACAGTTCTAGGAGCATGAAATGAACTTAAATCCAGTGCTTCACCTTAACTAGAATGTAGCTAGGGATTTATGTAACATCATTTTAAACAACAACAACAACAAGCGCATTAGGTCATAAATTAAACAACCCAGCATAGTGTTTCAGAATAGCTGGCACAGATGTTGCCCACTAAGATGAGTGTCGGGCTTCCATGCACAGGATGATCAGACCTAGAAACCCTCCAAAGTGTTAAAACATCATTACATGTAATGGAAGAAAAATCTACCTTACTGACCTTCAGATAAACAAAGGGCAGCTTGACAGGATAATTGATGATGTTTATTATCAGGTTATAGTAAGAGACCACTTTACCTATATAGAGTAAAACTCCTACCAAAAGTGGTTCCCAAAAGAGATAGCAGATCTGATTCAACTATCCTAGTAGAAACCAGTATTTAGAAACCAAGGGGACCACACACAGCTTTACAGTATACATAGTTTTTAAAAGCCATATGCAGCATTTGCTTATAGCAGCCTATGCAAATAAGCATGCTTGCACATTGCAGATGCTTACCATTGCAGATGGTGCTAATACACCAAAATTAGACCATGATGCTTGCACTTCTCATTTAAGCTGAAGCTTACATCCAGAAACTTTCTTCTAGGTTTAGATATTTGTGACACTACAGACCTTTTAAAAAGGAAGAGCAATTATTTATATCTATTTCTCTTCTGCATTAATGTTCAAGCTGGTGTTTCCTTTGTTTTACTTTTCTTTCCCCCTTTCTACCAAATTGTTTGTTCCTGAAATTTGTCAGCCTTTCGTTCTTTTATTCCACAAGGATAGGAATTAGGTTTGCTCACAATGTGTTAAATAACCTACAAGGTAGTTTACGGCTTATGCAAGTTCAGGCACTCAAAGAGCTTTCTATCAGAAAGTTAGTTTTCTCTGCACTTTTTGTTGCTCAAGGCATCGGCAATGACAAACATATAGAATTGCTCTAGTGGTTGCAGTGCTAGCAGCGGATGAAGTGCTGGGCTGGCTGAGTCACTGCTGCTTCCAGCAAGGAAGAGGGGGAAGGACAGGGCAGCAGAGAGGTTGATGTAGTGCCAACACAGTGGCAGGAATGTAAGATTGGCTCTGGCAGCATGTTTGCACCATGCCAACCCCCCACCATCTCACTCCTCCTTCCCAGTAAGCAGCTGTGACTCAGCTGACTTCTATATATGGAATTGGGAGGGGTGGGGATACCATATTGTTCTTTACCTCAGGCATCAAAATATCTTGGTCTACCCCAAAGCATCATATGCTATTGTTCTTATTGACCCTTTCCCCCTTAATAATCATAGACTGCAAGGGTGGTTTGCTATCAGATCTAGCACATTTTTAATATTGTTTTTGGTGCTGTAGCTAACCCTGGGACTTTAGCATGAAACATAGGAGCTAACTCCAAGGGGCCATGGGAGCTTCAGACCCCACAATAAAATATTGGGGGGGGGGGCAAGCCCTCACAAAGTTGATGGACATTCCCATTCAAATAGTGTGCGCACACTGTGCCATGTGATTGATTATGAGGGGTGGAGCTTACTTGGGTCCCCACAATATTTTATTCAAGTTGGCCCCCCCGGGGGCAAAGAGTGTAAAATAAATATATAAAGAAAGTTACGAGGACTCATATACATTTTTGTAAAGTGGGTAGAGACGGAGCCAAATGTGATCAGAGACCCGTTTCTTCCCCCTCTCTCTTTCTGCTACCTGCCCCCTCCCCACTGTCTTTTTTTTAGTTTATCTCTCTCCTTGCCATTCGAATGAATGAAATGAAAGCAAGATTCGCCACCCCTCATTTGCAAGACAATCCAAATCCAATCTGGGCAGCTGCAGAGCATGATGGAACAGTGGGACTGCTGCTGCATGCTGCTCACACTGGACGGGGCCAGGCTGCTGCTAGCGACTCCCAGCCAGTTGCCCAGGAATGTACAAAGACAAGGAAATGCTTATTACTGTCCGCTTTTTATTCAGTATTTACAGAGAGAGGCTATAGAACCCAGCCTCTTGGATATTGACATTGTCCTGAGTGAATCTCCACCAAGTCTCTCCCAGTTCGCCAATCTCATCATCTCTCTTATGGGTGCTGATAAGTGCTCTCTGTCTTTGAGCTCTTTCCTCTTGCCAGGTTGTGGGAGAGAGGGGTCTGGAATGCTTTCTAAGGACACTGTGTCTGTCAGCTGTCACCCCCCTGGTGCTTCCTCTTCCTCCTCCTCCTCTCCCATTGTTTCCCAAGTTTTCCCCTCATTTGCCTCTGGGCTGTGACCTCCCTCAACCCCCCTGTTGTAATTCTAAACTGTCTACCTCTTCCTCCTCCTTGGAAGGGTCAAGCTGGGGAGCCGGCCACCAGCATTCCTCCTCTGCCCAGTCCCTGACAGCCAGGGTCTGGATCT
The DNA here is from genome assembly GCF_964270895.1 of Podarcis filfolensis. NCBI lineage: Eukaryota > Metazoa > Chordata > Lepidosauria > Squamata > Lacertidae > Podarcis > Podarcis filfolensis. Next base: position 36,007,946 of record NC_139603.1, on the reverse strand, counting down.
GGTGCAGCAATTGGGCACATATGCTGTCAAGTGACGGAAGTGGGACTAGCCCAGGACCCATGAACTGGCTCAGTCTACTCTCCACCCTATTTTGTCATTCTGCAGGTGGAAGGGAGTTTCAACTGAAGCCTAAGTTTATCATATTTTTGCCATCGTGGAGGGGTGTCACCATATGGATGAATTATTTCAGACACAGTAACACCTTAGGCCACCTCTGTAAAACGAAGAGGGAATTTCCCCCTCAAATTTCACATCTGATCAGCGAGCCTTTGTGATTTTTTGGGTATGCAGAAAAAGGTGCATATTT
>NC_139603.1:35937639-36002639 GCF_964270895.1 Podarcis filfolensis | reverse complement strand
GATAGACACCTATACTGCAGTTCTTTGTTCACTTAGCTGTAAATAAGCCTTTTGGGGACAACTGGTCCATGTAGGTCAGTGTTTTCTACACTGACTGGCCATGAATGTCCAGGGCTTAAGGTGGTACATTTCCAGACCTACCTGGAGATTGAAACCGGGACCATTTCCATGCAAAACAGATGCTCTACCACTGAGCTAATGGCCTGACCTAAGTATGCATGCACAGAAATGCTCTATCACTCTGTAAAACAGGGAGGGAAACCTCAGCCTGCAGTCCAGTTGCATCCCCCAGACCTCTCTGTGTGGCTGTAAGGACCCTGCCTGGGCCACACTCCCTCTCTAGCAGCACTTCTTCTCCCCAGGCCACTTCCCTCAGCATCACTTTTGCCTTCCTAAATGTTTTTGCCTGGCCAGCTAGTGAACAGATCACTGGATTTACTTTGCGAAGAGTTATTCACGTGTCTAGGAATATTGTTCTGTGCTTCCCTACAATGCCCTATTATAATGATGCCAGGCCCCACTGGCGTAGTGTTTTCAGCATCAAACTTAGTATCACCAGTGCCTTTTTTTCTAAATAACATATTTAGGGGTACTCTCTTTCCGTCTGAGACTCGTGAAACACCATGACAGGAAATGAGGCAGCCATCGGGGGTAGCAATGGAACAGACGATTCATCATGCTAGAGAAGAAACTAAATGTTTTACTTTTTTTCATTTCTTCTCCCGTTAGATGAAAAAAATGTTTAAGGGTTTGCGTACCCTCAGGAAAAAAGCACTGAGTATCACACCAAAATAACACTTAAAATTCACAAATCTCTTGTAAGCTAATAGTGATTCTTGATTAGTCTCCTATTCAGTGCTTTTTTTCTGGGGGGGACACAGGGGTACGCATACCCCTAAACATTTTGTGAATCTAAGTTTGGCCTCATTGAGGGGCAGTATTTCAATATGAGAAGGAAAATGAGAGTACCTCTAAACATATTTTTGGGGGGGAAAGCACTGCTCCTATTAATAGAAATTATAACAGGTGGAAACAACTCATTGGCTCCTGTCAAAATGGAAGTTTATGAAATTTCCCTCCACCTCTTTCCCCCCTCCTATTGCAATGAATTTGGGATTTGAAGGAAGAGAGACATTTTTGGAGATCATTCGTACTTGTTTTGAAATGATAGGAGAATCCATTCCTGGTTAAAATGTGCTTTAGTATCTTTTCATAGACTAAAGTCCCAGAGATTGTTCCCCCACCCTCCTTGAATTTAATGAAAAAAAAGTGTGGCACAGTCATTACTTACAGAGCTTGAGAGAATGGCATGCTCCAGTGAATTCTATATAACACACCAGTTCTTTTAGGATTGGAAGTAATAGCAGTAGGTTGGCTTTCTTTTAAATATCTAAAGACTGTGATTCAAAGGGAAAAAAGAAATCTCAATACTTGACTGGTTTCTAAATAGGTGTTCTGAACTCTAATGGGCTTAATAATCTTATTCCAAGGAAAGCAGTTGAAATGTAAAAGCTTTTAAATACTGTATATGTAAACAAACTAGGGAAGGTAATCCAATTTATCTTGGGAAGGGGTTTGCATATGGATGACACCAGACGAAACCTTCTGGTAAGCACAGTGACGCAGCTGACAGGAGGCCACGTGGCTGCGCCTCCCTGTCAGCAGCTACTCTTATGGGTAGACTAGATTGTTCAGCCCCATATAAGAATCTGGGTGGAAACTATGAGAGCATTGCAAAATTCAGAGAAGTATGCATTTCAAAGGATAAGTGCATTTCGGATCATGTAATGTTTGAGAGATTGCAAAATAGGTTCAGATAAGAATGTGAGCTGAATCAGTTTTAACACAGGCTTAGTGTTTAGTAGGATGAACATTCCAGTCCTAAACATTTTTACTAGAGTCGAAAGGAGTTGTTCTTGTTGGCATCCGTCTGTCTTGAGAGACAACGGAGTGTGCCTCCAAGGATGAAGTCAAACTGCTGTGTTAGCACCACTGAAGTGACCTCGGCAGGCCACAAGCCTGGGCAGTGTGTATGGTGGTCCTGGGTTGCTCAGATGACAAGGTCCCTCTCACTGCTTTGCTGATGTGGTCCAAAGGAAAGCAGAGCAATATGGTTGGCACCAGCTTGGCTGCAGGAGTTGCTGGAAGGAGGTGTACAAAATGCCATCCAATCATCTTAGGAAGCTACTCTGGATTTGTGCAGGGATTACTCCTTAGCCTTTTTTCATCCCAAAGATATTCCATAAGACAGTGGCGCTTTAGGATCAGAGTTTTCCTTCTCCTTGATGGGCTACCTCCCCAGGCTGACAAGCCACATCTGCCCCTCACTTCCCTGCAGAAACTGCCTTCTTGGAGGTTGGACCCACTATTAGTCTCATCTGCTCAATCCACTGGAGCCTGTCTTTGCATGCAGGGGAAGTTACTGAGAGGAGTGTGCACATTTGTTTAACAATGTCCTATGTTTCCTGTTTTGCCCGAATTTAAATATTTAAATTTTACAGTGAATTGAATTTCAAATTAAATCTGAATTTGACCTCATAATTTAGCTTTCTTAAAAACAAGTTGGCATTCAACAAATAGAAAATCAAGCTAAATTATGAGGTCAAATTCAGATTCAATGCTGGCTAAGCCTGGCTGAGTTGGGAATCACCTGAGCCAGAGATCCTTTGCATACTAAGCTGCTGATCCCAGTGGATCTTGCCATAGTCTTGTTTCCTATTATGCTGTATGTCAGCTATGTATGCCAGCTATCTCAATTAAATTACCACTGAAATTCATATATTGAAATCAACTCGAACCAAATGTGAAATATTCAGTTAAAAATACATCAGGGAATATTAGGACATTATTCATGTTTAAAATGTTCAGAAAGAAATTCTGAAAATAATTTCTGAGAGCATATGCATTTCAGCCCTTAATTGCACCAATATATCTGCTTGGAAGAACAGTGCAGCACCATGCGTTTGTGTTTGTGGTGTTGTAATAATGCACAGATTGATACTCAGCTGCAGGTCTGCAATTTGCACTAAATCTTAGAACCGAGCCGTCTGCTTGTAAGTCCAGGTATCTTAATATACATGAAATTCACTGTCAAAAGGCTGTTTTACATGCCATGGTGCCACAGATTTGAGTGCATATAATGCACATAACATAATGCAATAAATGCACTTCAATTAAATTTCATATCATGAAAGAATACAAGGTAATATCCAATGGTGCTCCATGCCCCTGCAGAAGACATGCATGAGCAGAATACAGAGGGTCATTCCTCCTGACGGGAGCAAACCAGCAGTAAATCACACCGAGCAAGTTGGAGTTAACTTTTTTATTAGCAAAAACAGGATTTGAACAGGGGTGTCAGGCCTAATGAGCAAAGCAACTCATCTCCAGTTGCTGAGACTGAAGGTCCCTGCCTCCTCACAGCTGCCTAAGTCCCTCTCCTCTCCAGGGTTTTACCCAAGCAATCTGAGACTGTGCCTGTGTGAAGCTAACTTCTCCTTTGCCCTTTTCATGCCTCTTGTGGTTCTCGGAAACCAGGGAGGAGGGAAGCTTGTCCCAGCAGGAGGGTGAGACAGCCATGCCTCTTCCTCAGTCAGACTCAGATCTGCCTCTTGGCCTCCCTCATTTCCTGCTTCAACTTCTGCCTCTGATTCTGGATGTCTCTCTGCCGCAGACTCTCCCAACTCACTAAGCCTTGTTACCTCTTCAGCCTCTCGCACCTCCTCTTCTTCTCAACTTCTCCCTCTTATGCCTCTCACCGCTCATTGTCATTCTACCACCAGTCCCTGTTCACTGAGATGGTTCCTTCCATTACTCTTCTGTGTCTAACCAGATGCCTCCTCTCAGTGCAAATCTGCTCTGTAAGGTCCCCAGGTCAGCAGTGGGAATATCATCAGATAACACCCATAGTCCTTCAGTGCATCCATATTTATTAGTGTCCCTGCATCTTCTTCCTGAGCTTTACAGTATCTTCAATATTGTGTCCCAGAGTTCAGCATCAAGTATATATTTTGCAGAGATGCTAAGTACCAAGTACAGTGAAGCAAATAAATAAATAAGAAAGAAAGAAAAGCTGACATAGATAACACAATGATAAGAAAAAATAAATAAACAATTACTTTTCTCCATAACTAACCACATATTTATGAGCCCTTTAGTTATTCTGCACCATATGGTATCAGAAAACATGAGCAGTTCCCTGTGTCAGTTTAGGGAAAGCATAATATGTTCTTTCGTCTTTGTTACAAAAGTAGCAGCCCTATTCTCTCCTTAAAAACAATAGGAAATATTGGTCCAGCAACATAGCATCTGTTAGGGAGTACAACAATAGATTCAGTTATAAAAGCTTGATTTACAGGGGAAACCTAACAACATCTACTCAGAAGTAAGTCTTTCTGACAAGTCAGTGGCGAGGGTGTGCGCTGGTCACCTGTAGACAGCGCTAGGCCCCTGCATGGGTGTCAGCACAAAATGGCTCCCATGAGTGGCAAAAGAGAGGTGCCAGTTCTCTATACTGGTGAGTACTGTCACACACAAAAAGCTTTGCTCCTGGGTAAATTAGCACTGCAGCCCTAGATAATAACTTTCTAGTTTTCATTAGTTAAGGCTATACTTGCTTGTGTCATTTTTGCTTATAGAAAGATTTGTATTAATATGTGACCTAAATCAAAGTTCTCTCCCTACATTAGACCTGTTCCAGAGGTGAATTTAGGGAACTGTAGCTGGTTTGGTCATACTGGGGGTGAAGCTTTGGGGATGCTGCAGAGGACACCGCAACCATTATTTAGAATGGAGCATGAGAGACGGAGGATGGGGGGGATTTTGGCACTGACAGGACACCATTGAAATTTGAGACTCCAGGGTCCACCACTGCTTATGAGCTGCTACCAGATTTCAAGTAGGATATATGCTGCCTATGTCCAACTTCCAGGAAACACTTACTGGAGATGCTAAAGTGTGGTAGAGATGGTGTTCAGTATCTCTCGAGGAAGAACAGTTTGAGAGTAAAATGGGAATCCAGAATGAACAGTTTGGTGGATGAGGCTTTAATCAATAGCAGCCTGATTTAATATTAACTTGATTGTGTGAAATTTTCATAGATTATAAAAGATGAGGTCAGTAAAGAGGTCAACATCTGTATTTGTTGAAAGCTGGGGCTGAAAGCTGCCTTTCAAAGTGGAGGTTAATTGTTTGGCTTAAAAGTGTAATTTATTTTTTGATGCTGAATTAGCAATACTTAGGCATATTATGCATGCATTGGTAAAGAAAGCAGATTAGTTAAGCCTCTGTAAATGAATTTCAAAAAGCCCTGGTTTTGAAACAGAGTATGTGTAACACAGTGTAACAAGACATGGGATATCATTAAATAAATTAAGCATCTGTTCATGTGTTGTTTGATTTGTTAAAATTAGGACCTGACTCATAATATTTGACTGTTTTATTTACAGCCATTCTGCTAGTTGCAAGCTGCATGTACCGTACTTCCCTCTCTCTCTAAAGCAAGAAAAGAGCTTTCCCTTTTACCTCAAATTCTGTAAAGGTATTTGATATTAAGTTTCTGAAGTGCAGCCAAATGTATTTGGGGAAATATATGTATCTCTGACATCACAAAGGCTTAAAAATGAAGTGCTTTCCCTTTCAGTGCCCTATGGAACAAGCATGTCATTTTTTAAACCTTGCGATTTCAGAGAAGTACACTTTCTCCCAAACACCTTTGGCTTCAATTCATAAACTTAATTTTAAATATTTTTCCAGAGTTTGTGGGTTGCAGCCTATTATAGAGGTTGTAGAAAAATTTATTGCAAATTCGTTTTTGTTAAGAGATAAAGCAGAGACCGAACTATTATGTTGTTTCCTGCAGTAATTAGTACAAAAGTAGTGGTGTAGGTGTCCAATAATTTAATAAGGGTGGAGAGCATGAGACATTCATGGCATCCATTCAGCTTCTCTTAAATTTCTGAGATTTTCTACTTTTATAAAAGTGTTGTTTACAGTCCTTTGACATCAAGGTAAGCTTGAAATTGTTGGTCCAAGGAAATACACACACACACGACTTCTGGGACACTAAGGTCCAGGTTTGAAGCAAGTACTCTTTGGTAAGAGAACCCAGCAGACATTTGATTATGAGTGCCAAAACTTTCTTCTTCCTTTTGCAAAGTAGAAGACCACACATTTGGTAAGTTAAAAATGTGTGGTAAGTTAAAAATGGTATACTTACATACTCTCCAAATGTCAGATTCATGTGCTTTTTCATGCAGCATTCAGAAAAAGTTCCACAGGCAGTAAAACTTGGCTTAGTTATAGTGATGAAAGTTCCTAAATTATTGGTATGGGAACGCAAGAGTGGCTTGTTAGAGCCATGTGGCTAAGCTGGAACATCCAACCTATCCTCTTCAAACACTGAGCTTTTCAAGTCTACTAGAGAGATCAACAGCTCGATTACCTTGTCCTTCCCAAAGTGAACTAAGCCTGGCAGGACAGGCTAAGCCTGGGTTGTGTACAGCAGTGCTACTCAAAGTGGTGGTCCATGGACTGGTTCTGGTCCACGAGCCATCAGCTACTTGTCCTCAGCTACTCCACCACAGCCCAAGCTGGGTTGGGACACTTCAGGGAGCAAATATGGTCCCTGACCCAGGCATGCTGGGTTGGGGGGAAATGTCAGTCCACCACATCAGCATAGCTGTCAACTTATAGATTTGAAAATAAGGGACCAGCAGCCTCTAAAATAAGGGATCAGCAGCCAAAATAAGGGATTTTCCGGGCACAGGTATGTTCAACTTCTGAGCCCCTCCGAGCCAAAGGCAGAAAGTGCAGCCAGCAGCCAAACGAAGCCTCAAGCAGTGGTTCCCACAGCACAGCAACCCGGCAAAGGGGATGCAGCAAGGAAAACCACCGTCACCTCTCCGCTGGGAAGCGCTGAGCAAAGGCGAGTCCCCAGGTAATGCGACCGATTTGATTGGCACAAGGCATGCAATCTCCACCCCCCAGTCGTTCTTAGACTCCTTATTGGGTGAGCCACACAGCCAAGCAACACAGTTGGAGCCTCCCTCCTCCCTGGCCGGCAGGGAGGGAGGGAGAGGAGCTGCTTCCTTTGAAACCCGGGAAATTTAAGGGACATCATCAATAAGGGACAGCAGTGGGACACAGCACTGGGATAAGGGAGTTTCCTGCCAAATGAGGGACGGTTGACAGCTATGCATCAGATAGCTTGAGAAGCACTGGTGTACAGCTTTCTACAAGCACATGTGACATGAGCGAGTTCACAAAGCAGGTAGCTCTGGAACTGCTATCATATGTGAACCAATAATCAAGAGCACCATCAGCCACTGCCTAGCATTCATCTGCCACGTGTTCTCCCTCACTCCTCTCATATAAGCTTCAAGCCTAGCTGAGACCAAACTACACGGTGCAACAGCAGCAACATCTGCCAAAACTCAGTTCTGGCCTTAGGCTTGGCTTTCTGACACTTCTGGGTTGCAGCCAGAGCCAGGTCATGTATGGCCCAGTTACTTGGTTGTTCCTGCTATGGCTAAATTACTATTATTTCCTCTTGTCAGCTCTTCATTTGATCTCCCTTCCACCTTTTTTTCATTGCATGTGCATACCTATAATCCTATTCTCTACATTAGCTGAGGCAAGAAATGTATACAGAAGAGGCTATTCTGTTTAGATACCAGAATTAATATTCGTGTGTGTTCCTTCTCACTGCCTAATTCAAATGCCCCAAAGAAGATTTCTTCAGCATTTAAAAAAGAGAAAAATCTGGATCTGCTACTTTATATCCAAACAGTGCCAGAAATCTTTCCTAGTGAACATTCATTCTTTTCTTATATGGGTACAGAAGGTAGTAAAATAAGGTAATAAAAGATAAAGGACCTGTGTGCACCTGGCAATGAGGTACATACACAGGTAAATCATAGGTAATCACAATTGTAATACCTTCTTTCCAGCTGTTCCTCTCTTCTGCTTTTACATTGGCAGATCCGTTCCAGGGGTTGTACTATATGACATGATATAATAATAATTACTGCTACTATTATCATTAGGAGGAGGGGCGGTTCCAACAGAATCCCATTGCCTTGCACTGTTGCTTGAGCAAAAGGTTTAAAATAGAAGAAAAAAGCACCAACAATGCAATGTAATCATTTTGTTACGCTGATTTTCTTACCTAATGTACAACCCCTAAGGGTAGTAGTGTTTATGAATCCTGTCTGATCTGAAGTGCATTTTTCAAGTGGATTCAAATTCCTAAGCAGCTTCTTAGAGGGTCATTTTTATTACAAAGAGAGATAGCTGGAGGTGTGTGAAGATTTTGCCCCATTTGCTCACAAATTGTGTATCTAAACTGAGCATGCTTAGAGGCGTGCATGAAGGCAATATGGTTAATAAATAAATAAGTCATTTAACATTTTGGTTACCTCACCTTAAAAAGGATCTTGTAGAGTTGGGAAAGGCAACCAAAATGATCAAGGGGATGAAGCAACCCCCCTAGGTTGCAGTGTATGGGATGTTTTAGTTTAGAAAAAAAAGGAGAGTAAGGGATGATGTGATAGACGTATATAATATTATGCATGGCATATGGGAATTGGATAGGGAAAAAAGTTTTTCCCCCTCTCTCCAAAAACACTGGAACTTAGGGGCATTCAATGAAGCTGAATGTTGGAAGATTCAGGACAGATACAAGGAAGTGCTTCTTTACATCTGAAGGCAGCCCTGTTTAGGGAAGTTTTTAATGTTTAATGCTGTATTGTGTTTTTAACATTCGGTTGGGAGCCGCCCAGAGTGGCTGGGGAAACCCAGCCAGATGGGTGGGAATAAATAAATAAATAAATAAATAAATAAATAAATAAATAAATATTTTATCACAAAGAGCATATTTAAACTCTGGAACTCGTTCCCCCAAGAGGCGGTGATGGTCACCATCCTGGATGCATTTAAAAGGAAATTTGACATATTCATGGACTGCTTACGCGTTTCCCACAGGTATTTGGTTGGCCACTGGACTAGGTGTGCCAGTGATCCAGCAGGCTTTTCTTATCTTCTTATTTATATATGCTTTCAAGTGTTTAAAGCAAGTGTCACACATGCATTATATACTAGCTGCTCTAATCCTTACAACCTCGAAAGGTATGTTAGTATTAATATCCCCATATTGCAGACAGGGTGAACTGAAACTGAGAGACAGTGTCTTGCTTAAGCCCCCCCCCCCCCAAGTCGGTTGCTGTTGTTGCTGTTTTTCTTATTCTTGGCAGTGGCAGTAGCATGGCTTCTTCATAGTTTCCTGAGGTATTTCTGCGGCCACTGTAAGTAACAGCAGCAGCAAATGTGTTGGTAGGCTTTTCAGCATTCTGTGCCATCCGCAATGCTCCTGACCTAATATCATCATCTTGGGGCATTGTAGAAAGCAAACAGCAGCCCCCCCACACACACACTCACACATGTGCACACACAATGTGGAAAGTATTTGGCAAAACAGACCTCTTTTACACACACACACACACACACACACACACACAAAGGATCATCACAAAATGCCACCTCGTACCTTCTCAGCAGATATGGCGGAAGTGTATAAGGAAGATGAGACTAATGTAGCCTGGCAGAGAACTAGCAAGTTCAGAGGCTTTATGGGAGGATGACATGAACTACCACAGTGCAAGAAGACAACAGGTTTATAACAGAGAGAACCATAAAACAGGAAGGAAAACTGAAATATTCTGCTTCCCTCCTAGAGCCTGATTGGGCTGTTCCTGCAGGCCCATCAGTTGCTGCATTCTAGGATCCTGCCTGCCTATTGTTCTAGGATCCAAGATTAGTACATAACAAAACGTTGCTGTAGTCCTGGCGATTTGTTTTTTTACCAGATTGTGCAATGGAATCTAGCAAGCGGCACTGATCTTGGGGATGTTGAAAGGGACCATGACAACCTCTGACCACGTGGACGTAGGGAAGGCCAGAGACCATGTCTGAGAAATCAACAGTATTGTCAAGCAGTGGTAGTGAAGACACGGATGAGGGGATAGCTTGGCAAGTGGAGCTCTCCAAATCCTCTCACAGCTGCTCATCTGTCAACACAGTGACTTAGCAGTCCTCTTCTCCAAGGGGCCTGGCATTGGAAGGCATTGCGTGATGGAAGTAGAACTCACTCTACCTACACTATGGATTCTCCTAGAACCAGTGCTGAGTTCTGCAGCTTATTTGCCTGAATGGTTGAACCAGCTTTTCCTGTGACCATCTTTCTGCCTTTGCTGAAAGCATTTCTCACAACCTCATCTACATTCAGGATGGTTCTTGGAGTAAGCGATCTTTTCCCTTTTAAATTGGGGATATTGGCCTGCTTTTGAAACACCACGAGCCAAATCACCTAACACCAGCATAAATATTTTCTTCTCCTTCTCTTTCAGGTTTTTTTCTTTTTTTAAAGTACCAGGCCCTTCGCCCTCTTTTCACTTTGCTTCCATTAGTAGCAAATCCCCCTTGTCCTTTTTAATTTTTAATTACCATTGTCTGTTCACCTTTGTTTTACCCATGACATCTTCAATTTAAACAGTATCAGAGAGGTTGATGTGAACAGTTTTCTTTTCAGCTTAAGTGACTGCAGCTCGTTTAGTTGTTAATTATGCAGGGAGGTTTGCATGGCTGCGGCTGGTAATGTCCCAATGTCAGGTCCGTGTCTGGCCGGCTGAGCTTGTAAAAAGGATTATGATGTATATATGGTTCGTGGCTAAGAGGGCTAATGAAAGGACCTCATTTAGTCAAACACAATTAATTAAACGAACTTATGATATTAACCCATCTTTCCATGCATGTATAATTTATATTAATTGATCCCCCTGCATTGAGAATGACCAATCAGGTGGGCTGCTGCAGAAGGACCATTAGCATTAGTTTGATGCAAACCGTAATTGATGGGTCAGTGTGTTTTAGAGATGTAGCTGAAGCTTTGTTAATTGTCATAAGAAGTTCAAATTGATTGTGTCTGCATTAGTACATAAATTTAAATTGATTAATGTTTTGTTCTAAAATTAATGTCTGTACTGGATGGGGGGGGTGTTACAATGCTTTATTTATTGGATTCATTAATGCACTCGGGGAAGGGGGGAAATAGCAGGGAAGTTAGGTAACGGAGAGTAGATCGTTAAGGATGAGTTCAGTGGAGCCATTTGAGGGACAGCATTCTGACGCTTAGTCTGAGCTGCTCAGCCCAACCCCGCTTTTGTTTTTAAAAATCCTCCCCCCCCATACACACCCAACAACCCACACATTTTGAAGTTCAAGTGCACACAATCCAAAAGAAGCCACAAGGCTCGAGCATTTAATTAAAATACTTTGGAAGATCATTGCAGGAGGAATAACCTTACATACGGGAAGCTGAGAGAAACAGAACATGATATTGAGGAACCCTGGGGATGGCAGATGATTTCTCATGTAGTTAAAGGCCAGTGCTATTTAAACTCCTATTCGATCCCTAAACATTCCTTTCAAACCTGTCTTCTGCGTATGCTGGCTCCGACTTGCACAGAATCATGGTAGCTAAGAGGATAGAGAGGGGACAGTGGTATAATCACCATGTAGTTGTGCATAACTTGTGTGTGTGTACTGCTTTAGCAAGAAATTGCAGTGTAAACTTACACAGTTTTATATCTGTCTGTCTCTGCTATACTCAAGCCACATGTTGGACTCTGTGTTGCATGGCGTCTGCCCTTTCGGCATGGTTTATAGCTCCCACACATGGTACAGTTTGTTCTCCTGGTGATCACTTTGTATTTCAGTATCTTCCCCCTTTCTGACATGCAATTTTGCAGGGCCAAGCAAAGAACAAGATCTCCTAGGGTGGGTTGTGGAGTCACCTCAAGTCGTTTATAACTCCCCCTTTTCTGTCTTCCCAAAGAAAAACTTGACATCTGTTTTGTATAAACTAATTTAAACGAAAGCGTGTAATGCATCCCAACCCCTTTTTGCAAAATGCCTCTTTATTTTATTGGAGGAATAAAGCAGTTTGACTGTTCGGCTTTTACTATGGCACAATCATGTTCTAAGAAATGGGACCTCTCCATTTTTCATGAGGAAGCATTCTGAACCGCACACAGTAGAGAAGATTAGATATCTTCTCCTTGCTGTCTTATTGAAGTATGGGATGCAATGTATTATTTACAGTCAGTTCCTGGAGCCTAAAGAGAGTTGAAATATATTCAAATAACACTCCATGTGGTGGCACTAGTGAGCAGCAAACATCATCATAATTGGTTCCTTGGGCACATTTTTTACTCTCGGAACTTCTGAGGTTGTGATAATGGGCAACCCTGACTTGTTTTTCTATTTCTTTTTCCTTCTTTAAAAAAACACAATTCACATCAAAGTCATATTGTTCCAGGGCAATAGGAATAAAGTGATGAGATCTGTCACACACAGCAATATCTGCATTCCTTTTGACAGCCTGGGTAAATGAAGTTCTTATTACTAGCTTAAATTATATGTTGAGTGCTGCTCTTTTTATATGCCAGCTTTGCATGGCATGTGCAATATAAGTAAAGGATGCTGTACATATTCCTGTTGCGTTTCTGCCTTTGCTGTATACCTCATGTTCATAGTTATGGTTTCTTTGAATGTACACTTGCTGTTCGTGTAGAGGATTTTCTCAGCTCTGATTCTGAAATTGCAAAGCTTTATTCTGAATGACATTTGGATGTTTTCAACCATGCATAAGCAAATGATGTATCTTATGCAGGAAAAGCAGGGAAAGCTTCCCTGTGTATGTCACACACACAGAGAGACACACACACGACAGGGAAGGGAAATTAAAAAGGGGAATTTATTACTAAAATCACACGGGGGGGGCGGAAGGGAGAACTCTGTGCTACTGCATGATATGCTAAAAATTTTCACTGCAGGCATATTGTGCACATTGGCGAGAATAGGGGAAGAATGAGCACCTTGGGAGCCACTGTTTTAAATTCAAACACTTGCTGTCACCGCCCCCCCCCCTGCAAAAAGTCAGGAAAGTAAAAGAATAAAAGATGGTGCAATTTGAAATAATGCTACCTTTAATTTCACAGTTTTTGTGAATAGATCACAGATATCCCACGAGTGGAAATGAATTTGATTTGGTTTCTCCCTTCTCTCCCCCCCCAAAAAAAAATCAAGCTAAACAATTGAAAGCAGAATGTGCTGTTGCTTAAGAGTAATTCTTTAGTTAATTGCTTAGTGGTTTAGTCTGCTGCCTGAGCAGTGCATCTGGGCCAGGCCCCCTCATTTTATTCATCAGGATACCCCACTTCCACTCCTGATATAATATCTTTAACAAAGCCTGTCCTGAACTTCTTTCATCTCACCTTACTTGCTTCTTCATTGCAAGTTGAGGACACTCCCCTTCAATTTGCTTCTTATTTGACCACGTGACCCTCTTCCCCGTCTCGCCTTTTTGAAACAGACTTGGTCATCGACCCTGTCTCTGTTGTGTCCTGTACATCACCTGGTATAACGTTGCCACTGAATCAAGGTGTAGCGCATAGGTGTGCAGGAAGCTGTCTTATACTGAATCAGTTCATTGGCCCATCTAGCTCAGTGCTGTTCACACTGTCTGGCAGCATCTCTTCAGGGTTCCAGGCAGGGAATCTCTCCCAGCCTTACCTGGAGATGTGAGAGTTTGAACGTGGGACCCTCTGCATGGGTTGAGGGTTGAGCTGCCAAGTGTATTCCTCCTCCTATATTACTGCAGGAATGTCAGGGATAACTAAGATGCTTGCAAGAGGCAAATCTGGTTCTCAAACAATGCATCCTCTGGGCTGGTTCATGGGCAAGAAATTCACATGCTCATTGTGAGAACTCATGGGGTTCATGTAGAAACGCTGTCTGGTTGATGAACTTACTACCTAGACTTATGATTTTATCCATGTGATGCTCTGTGGCTTTACTTGCATTGGCAAAGGGGAGGATGCCTCCTGTTTGTAATTCAGTTCCCTGGGGGGGACACGTGGGTGGTGGGAGTCTTGCTTTGCTGTCTATCTAAAAGTAACACAGCCTCCCTGCCAACAGAGGAGCAGCATTCTTTAGATGCATAGCAATTAAGACTCTTACCTCCTGACATAGACCTTCTCCAGAAGAGTTTGAGCAAAGATAGGGTAGTGGGGGTTTATTCCTTATATGCTTCCTTTCCTATTCAGCAATCACCAAATGGAAATTTATTTCCTCAGGAATGGTCAGTGTATATATGCATGTATGCATGTATGTATGTATGTATTTACAATATATTTAGCCTGTTCTTTGTCATAATCCCAGGGTGGGGGGCATCACACACACACACAAAAGAGACAGAGAGAATGGATTCTAGCAACAATGCAATGAGAACAATAAAACATCCTTAAAATAACAATGCCAGTATCTAATATATAAGTTGTAGCCATTTTCTTTTCTATTTTTCAAAGTTTCTTTCCTGTTTCTCTGTTTTTAGATATTTTACATATATTTTTTCTTATTTCTTCCCCTCTCTCTGTGCAGCTAAAAAAATATTTCCCTTTGCTTTTTGGTTGACCTTTCAAGATTTTACATGTGTGCTGTGTCAGTTTACACAAGATTTTACATATGTGCTATGTCAGTTTAGACAAATTATTTGTTTAATATGTTTGCTCAGTATGGATTTCTATTATAGATCTTTATAGTAAAAGGATTTTGTGGTCCCTAACATTGTACTATTGACCCCTAGAAAATGTTCTCGTAGCATATCTGTGGATATGTGGTACACTCACTTATGATTTAATGTATGATGTTTATATTTCTGTTATTCCTAACATAATATATATGCAAATTATAGAACAATTTCTTTAAGTAACATAGATGCTAAGATATTAACAGTGATGTTGATAAATATAGTTCAGGCATTTTTGTACTGAACATTCAGATCCAGTGGCCTTTCTTTGAATAGACAGTGAATAGCCCATTTATGATTGATAACTGATTTGGTTTCCCTGAACAGCCATAGAATAGATTCAGCGGCACTTATTTCTCAATAGTCTTTATTTATCTTATTGTAACCATATTCAATAGTTTTACGGCATCTTAATATTTGTTACTGATTTGTTTGGAAGTGGGATGAATGGATAAATAAGCACCTTAGTTACCACAGTCCAGAGGCAAAGGGAGATATACAGTGGTACCTTGGGTTACATACGCTTCAGGTTACATACGTTTCAGGTTACAGACTCCGCTAAACCAGAAATAGTGCTTCAGGTTAAGAACTTTGCTTCAGGATAAGAACAGAAATCTTGCTCCGGCGGCGTGGCAGCAGCAGGAGGCCCCATTAGCTAAAGTGGTGCTTCAGGTTAAGAACAGTTTCAGGTTAAGAATGGACCTCCGGAATGAATTAAGTACTTAACCCGAGGTACCACTGTATGGAAGAAGTGGTGACTTGAGCAATGAGGTTTTCAAGTAGGCCCATCAGTTTGCCTCATTCTCATGGTCACCAGACAGCTGGAAGGAGAGGTGAGCGGGACAAGTGTTGATTTCCCTTAGCTTTGAAAGTGATGAAACTAAAGGCAGTGAAAAGCCAGGAAGAGGGAATGGAGAAGAGTGTGGAAACTGGCAAAGCACTTGAAACAGTTCCTTGCTGTACAATAATCCCCATGGCTGGTAAGTAGGAGGGAATTATTCCATCATTAGGGCTGCTCAGTACAAACAGCTAATCCCAGGCTGGGGCAGGATGGGCTCACTGCTCTGAGTCAGTGGGGTTTCCCAAGGCATACCAGTCTCCATCAAGACAGGAAGTAGCAACAGTCTGGAAGCACCCATTTTCTATTGTGAATTGGATTTCAGTCACCTACGGGCAAATTCATGTTGCACAATTACAGCAAACCCCCTTCCCACAGAAGATTGGACTTTACATGATTATGAACGTCATGGTGAAATGCACTTGAAATTGTGGGATAACACTTGCTTTGGTTCAATGTCATATAACCATGCAGTAAAGAGATTCAACAAACAAGTCACCTTGATTTTACAATGCCACACAGGATTTAACTTGTCTTTAAATCCATGTAAGTTTTCTCAGCTTTCCTGGCTGCCTCTGTTTTTCAGGATGGAGTCTTGAGACTGTATTTACTCTTGCTGCTTTGCTGTTGTGTTTATGTTTTCTGCTATCATAGCTGCAGCAAGAGAGAGAGAGAAAACAGCATGAGAAATTAGTTCTATACCTTTAAATTGGCTGTATGATCTGTAGCTTTCCACCGATCCTACCCCAGAGGAAAACTTGCAAGATTTCCCCTTCTTGTTTATGATTATTGTGGCCTAATCCGAGGAATATTTGTCCCTTTGTCATGTTACTTTAGCAGGGTGTGTTGAACAAAGTGAACAGGTGCCCCCTTGTATTGATCAGTGATCATGGCAAAGAGCTATTATTAGATTTTGAAGGGGAAAGGGAAAGCATTAGAAATGAAAAGGGGAAAGTGGGACAGGTTATTGATGATGGTAATAACAGTGTTCAGTGGTCTCCAAACACCGGAGCTGTAAAGTTGACCAGATGAGGAGATCAGTATAGATATGTTGAGAGGAACAGACAATATGAAGAAGTATGGAGCATATTGTCTTACCTGGCAGAGTTATTAAAGTTCATTGCAGGAAGATGAACTGTTTCAATATGTTAAACACTTGAGGCTGTTAGGAAAGAGTCGCTGTCACAGAAAGAGGCATTGTTTTGGGAGCTCTTCATTTTCTCCCCCTCCCTCTTCTTTTAAAAAAAAAATCCAGTTCGTTTCAGATCCTGCCAAGCTATAGCTGAGCTCTTTGGCGGTAACATTTTCCTTCCATTGCTTTATCATAGCAGTTCCTCCAGATGCAGAAACAAAACCTAAACAGATAGCTGTCTCTTTTCAGCAGGAGGGCCGAGGCTAGAATCTTGACTCATCTTTGTTTATATAATGGTGTAATAAGGCTTCCTCAACCTCTGCCCTTCAGATGTTTTGAGACTACAATTCCCATCATCCCTGACCCCTGGTTCTGCTGATGATGGGAGTTGTAGGCCAAAAACATCTGGAGGGCTGAGGTTGAGGAAGCCTGGTGTAATAGTTATTCTTTTTCCCATTGCCATCCCAAGTATCCTGCAAAGAACATTGACTTTTACCCATCACACCCCCACAACAACTCTTTAAGATAGGTTGGCCTGAAAGAAAATGACAGGCCCAAAGTCACTAAGTGGAGATTTGAATCAGGGCCTCTTAGTCGAAATTCAACTACACCACTCTGGCTTCCTACATGGGGTGTGCAATGACCACAATATTTGCCCTGTATCTGAATCAATAGCATTTGGAAAAAGCCAGATCAGTTTTTGATCTATTCTATGTCATTCCAAATTGATTCATTATTTGGCTCTGGATCTGATCAGTTAAGGTCTGTTTTCTTCCTATTGACTGAAAAGAGGAATTAAAATGGCTATAATGGTTTTCCCTTTTCATATAAGTGGATGAAATTTGCAGGCAAATGAGCACTTCAGAGTGGATCAAGCCTGCCAACTTTCACTCAGATTCATCCAGGGGGGTTTCTGGAGAGACCATTTAAAAGAAATTAAAATTTAATTTTCTGCCAGAATTTGTTGCAAGTGGCAGGCATGACTACTCCTTTTGAGGGAGATGAAACCTGACAAATTTCAGGAAGAGAGAGAGATACCTAACAAAAACATAGACATTCTTCGAAAATTGCTTTTCTCTGAATTTTTCGATGCAGTTCACCATGTTTTTGTAGTGTGTACAAAAAAATACATATACCAGGGTATATACTGAGGAAAAGCATATATTAGTGAAACCAGAATACAAAATTGCATATCTTTGTAAAAATGAGAATATTAGGCAAAAAATACATACATACATACATGCAAACAAACATTGGTTATATTAAGAGAAATTCACACTAAAATGCTAGTGAGTTTTCACAAGGCCCCCTTTCAAAAACAAACACAAACACCAATTAATGTGGTTATGTGGAGAACTGAACTTAAGAGTAGGAAAAGAGAAACTGAGAAAAATGAAACAGACAGATTTACCCATCTGTAACTGCAGACACCTCAAAGAGTTAGACCTTCATCTGTACTTCAAATTTTAAAGAGCCATGGCTTCTCCCATGGCTCTCAGAGTTGCCTGAGAAAATAGATTGTTAAACTACCCCAGGAATTGTAGCACTGTGAGGGGAACAGGGTTTCCTAACAACTTTTAACACTTTTAACAATCTGCACTTCCGAGCATGCTTTGGGGGAAGCTATGCCTGTTTAAAGTGGTATAATAATGCTTTAAATGTACAGTGGTACCTTGGTTCTCAAACTTAATCAGTTCCGGAACTCCATTCCGAAACCAAAGCGTTCCAAAACCAAGGTGCGCCTTCCCATAGAAAGTAATGCAATGCGAATTAATCAGTTCCAGACTTTTAAAAACAACCCCTAAAACAGCAATTTAACACGAATTTTACTATCTAACGAGACTGTTGACCCATAATATGAAAGCAAGAAACAATGTACTGCAGTCACACAATCAGTCACTCAGTAGCTGACCTGGGTTCCACACAGTCACAGAAACAAAACAAAAAGAGCCACATAAACAAAAACGCAAAATAAATAGCAAAAACAGACAGACCTCCATGTAACATTCAAATTGGAAGTGTAACACTCAAAACAGAGCACGTTCAGCTTCCAAAAAAAGGTCACAAACCGGAACACTTACTTCCGGGTTTGCAGTGTTTGGATTCCAAGTTGTTTGAGTACCAAGGCATTTGAGAACCAAGCTACCACTGTATAGTGCAGACTGGGCCTTAGGTCAACTGCTGAGAGAGAATGTGTGTGTGAATGGGTGTTATTCAACTAAGTTTTAATCAGAGTAGTTCCACTGAAATTAATGGCCTTCACTTAGTCATGTTCATTACTTTCAGTGGGTCTATTCTGAATAAAAATTAGTTGAAACCACCCATATCCCCTCCCCTTTAACTAGAGCTATATTGTAGGGGAAAGGCTGCAGTTCTTAGGCCTGCTGATACACAATATTGTAATGAGATTCACTAGCCAGCAGAGAGTCACCATGGTTCAGAATATGTTAATTTTTAATCCAAACAATGGTTTCCATATAATTAATTTGGTGATAATAAAAGGCAAAAATGTAATTTGGCATTCTGCTAGACAGTGAAGTGCACTAAATTAAGAGACACTGAACTCTCAAGAGTAAATTTTGCTTCAGGGTTACACTCACTGTTGTACTGAAAGGTCACCACATGATTCAATGTTTTTAATCCTTCCAAAGTGTAATGACATTTCTAGAAAAGTTTGCCAACATATATCACAGCTGTCTGTAGGGAATCTCATTTGATTCCAGTGCATAATGGAGGAACACCTCTTCTAGCGCCTATGTGAACTATCTGTATGTTTAAATGTTGGCAGAGGTGGTTTTCATCTTATACTTGACCTGGGGCAAAAATGACACCAGGTAAACTTGTTGCTGAGGAGGGCATTCCACAGCAAAGGCCCCAACTGCACACACACAAAAACCTAAGTGTGCAGTTGGGGCACTGGGTAAATAATCTCTACAGATTATCTGAACATCAGGGCAAAATTATATGGTATGTGCCTCATATGAAGTAGTGGCGAACTAGTCGCATTGCAGATATGCTCAGACTCCAACTCCCATCAGCCCCAACCAGTATGGGAAATAATGGGCAATAATGAGAATTTTAGCCCAACAACATCTGAACTGCTACAGATTCTCCCATCATGTCTGCCTGAGACAACCTTCAGAGCTGAGATGTGATTTGAACTGGGAATGTACATCCTAGCTCCCAGCAAATATTATTAACTTCACAGATATTTTAAAAAGCTGTATTGTATTAATTTTGAATTTCAATATAATGAGAAGGAATGTCTCCTAGTAGACGGTAAATTGGCAACTCTAGTTACAGCATTGGAGAAATGGTGTAGGATCTCAACTGCTGAGCTGGTTCCTGGGGCTACATTCTTTGGGTTCAGATAGCTGTCTTCCGTAAGTTCTTTCTTATGCTCTTAGCTTCTGTGGACCACAGATACATGAAGCCCTCCATTTAAAGATAAATGGCAAAATAACATGCAAATAACAACATATAGTAGTACCTCGGTTGTCAAACGTAATCTGTTCTGGAAGACTGTTCGACTTCCGAAATGTTTGACAACCGAGGTGCAATGGGTGGTCAACAAATTCAATTGAGAAAATTGAGAAACATGCCTCAGAAGCCATTCGACTTCCAAAGCATGATCGAAAATGGAAGCATTCACTTCCGGGTTTTCGGCATTTGAAAACCAAAACGTTCGGCTTCTGAGATGCTAGAAAACCAAGGTACCACTGTATTCAGTCAAGATGCTAGTTCTCTCTGTCTCTCTCTCCCCCCTCTCCATAATAAAATCTGATATTTGAGGTACTTTTTTGTTGCCACCATTAAGACTTACAATATAAATGAGGGAAAGCCTTTTTGTATCATATATATAATTTCCATTGGTCGTGTCACAGAATTCATTCCTAATGAAGTGTGCTAAAAAGTGGCAATGCCCTACAATATTGTCCATCTATATGCCAGGAACATCTGCTGTGTAGTTCATTTCTCCAATGTGGCCTACATGGACCCGTGTAAGCTAAGACTAGAGTAAATCAATGGATGCTCATCCATTAGGGTGAATGGGGCATTGCCCCACCAACCTCAATCTTCCCCCACCCAGTCCCCAACTGCCAGGCCAGGGGATGGAATTACTGACCAACTTCCTCCTCCTTAGTCTCAGCAGGGACTGCAGATGGAGACTAAACTAGTCTGCCATTCATTGGCTTTGGTTCCACCTACTGCTGGCTTCTCTTCATTCTACCCTGTCCTTTCCTTTGGGCAGCAACCACCACTAAAGCGAGTCCTTTCTTCTACCTCACCCCCATGTTCCCTGCTTGAAGTACAGAGACTTTTCTTCCTTTAGTAAATGCTTAGGTTTGCTTTTTTGCTTTATGAAAGAAACATTCTGCCAGGGCTGCCATTTTGTGTGTTGTTTTTGTTTTTGTTGTTTTCTGGGGGGTCCTTTTCCAGAGTTTTCTTGTATGGTAGTCACTCTATTAATCTTTCTATATGAGTGGCTTCTCTGTTTAATTAAATTGGGCCCAATGAGGCATTGCACAGCCACATGATAAGCTCATTCATCTTTATTTGAGTCTTTGTTGACACCTGAGTTTGCCCTATGACATAGGTTAAGTCATTGAGTGGCCATTACCTCCTCGTTTGCTCTCTTGTGTTCATCCTAACCACCTTCCTGAAGTCAAATCCAAATGATTTGTGCCAATTTCATGGGGCCACAAACTGGAACATCCGATAACTTTCTACATGGCTGACTTTATACAATCTCGCTTGTACATCTCGAGTGGCTGTGGCTGTCAAAACACAACCCCCCCTCCTTCTTATGGACTTTGATAGAGCTATGAGTACCAGAGGTCTCAATTATAAAATGTCATGACATTGCCGTACAATTTTTTACCGTAATTTCACAGTGTCACTCGGTGATTATTTCAGGATAGCTTTGAACCATGACGGAAATGAATTGTAGCCCCCTTAGTGGTCTGGGTAAAACAAATTGTGAGCTGGCCTGACAGAAATGGAGACATTGTTAAGGATACCCTCCCTGCGTGGCATGGGAGAGATACATGATGGTATGAGAATCTGTTGGGACTGCCAAAGGAAGGGACAGGGGCAAAAGGAAATTACAGAAAGGACGAATAATCTGTGTTTACAGCACAATCTGGTGTGCATTTATTCAGAAACAAGCTCCACAGTGTTTGATGGGGTTTTAGGCCTAATATCCATCTTCAGGATCGCAGCCATGGCTGAGGAGGTGGGGCAGCTGAACGTCAATTCAGGATGGGGAGGCAACTTTTGTTTATATCCTAATTCAACACAACTTTAAAACAAAACTGAATTCCTTGAACAACTGGCAGGTTTATACAGCAGGAATGCTGTTCAGAACAGTTAAGAAAGTCATTTGGTTTCAGGGGGCCTTGAACACACCTCTGCCTATACTGAACTCTCACCCTGCCTTCACTCCTAAATAGTGGTGAAAATCAGATAAAGTGTGAGGGGGCTGATGACACCTCCACCCCCTAGAGTTGGTGTGCCTGTTCTTGGCTACAATTCATGGTTGGAGAGAAGAGAGCTGCACTGCAACTCCTGGTTTGGACAAC
Source organism: Podarcis filfolensis (assembly GCF_964270895.1). NCBI lineage: Eukaryota > Metazoa > Chordata > Lepidosauria > Squamata > Lacertidae > Podarcis > Podarcis filfolensis. Next base: position 35,980,443 of record NC_139603.1, on the reverse strand, counting down.
ACACTAAGCCAAAATGTCCAGAGCTCAAGCACTGACAAACTTCACAGTCATTACAAGAAATATCCAATGGGACAAAAATCCAAAACCAATGATAATAGTAAGGCTTCCCCAAAATCGCAAGCTAAAAATAAATCCTTGTCTTTCATCTCCTCTCTGCCTTCCCTTAATGTTTGTTTAGTGTAAAGTACAAGCCACTTGTTGCCAGATAGCCAGTCATCTCATTTGGTTGGTACTTTCACCCAGCACTGATAACATTACTTTATATTGCAGGTTCAAGCATTTTTATCATTACGTAGAACAAGGATAACCTTCTTGCATCCAAAACTCCTGTGCAGTCTTACAAGGAAACTCAATTAATCAATTAGAATACTGTACTCAAATTACAGTAGAATTATATGCCTCTTTTGCTGAGAACCGTTGGAACTTGTGGTGCATTACATCAATTAAGAATACTTAATTTCTAAATGGCATGAATGAACAAAGTATGAGTCATCCCAAACGTTTACTTTCTATGAGCCATCAGTGCTAATGGTTTTGTAACCTTTGTACATTTAATATGGGCTTCTTTTATGCAGCCAACTAAACCCTAGGCTGGGTGGTGTAGTATTACTGCTCATCTGCACAGAGCTTTATGCAGCCGCACACTTAATTGCATAAATAATAAAGCTAGGTTTTGAGGTAGGCATCTCCTTACGCTCTTTTCGTGAACAGATATGATCATAGAATGCGATCACACTCTGAGAAATGCACTTAGGCCAATCGATGAGTCAATGATTCATAATATTCCCTCCCCTACTCAGGTTGAACAAGCAAATTTGGGAAGCAAAAAATGAAGCTGGCGAAGAAGGTTCCTTCACTGATTAATAAAGGATACATTGGAAGCATTGTGTATTCTATTGAGTGAATCCAAAGATTTTATTTCAATGTCTATAGGAAAGATTCACACCTACATATACAGTAGTGGTATATATGGAGCAATGCTCTGTGCCTGGACTGCACATGTTTCATTGCCTTTTCTCTCTGATGGCCATCTTCATTTTCCAATGGCGGCAAGGTATGGGGAGCGTCAATAGTCATGAAAGCCCGTGACTGATTATGTCTGTGGTGGCAGCACTCTTCTGATTCCAGTTCTCTTCTTTTGCCAGCAGTGGTGGCAAGGTGCAGGGGGTTGGAGTACCACAGAGAGAAATGGGAGCAGGAAACTGACATCACTGGCTAGATATTGATGATGGGGAAGGTTGTCCTAGGCAGAAGCAGTGGGGATGTAATCTTTTCAGTGGTAAAGTATGATGGTAGTAAAAAGAACAGTAGTGGAGGCTGGGGGGATGGGGATGAGACACTGGAGAAATTCCCAAGGGGTACATGTGGTTCATGGGTCACTGATGATGTGCTGTACAAGAGGCAGCCATAATAATAATAATAATAATAATAATAATAATAATAATAATTTTAAATAACCCGCCCTCCCCAGCCAAGGCCGGGCTCAGGGTGGCTAACAAGCAATAATAAAAACAAGTTGAATGAATACAACTTAAAAACAAGATTAAAATACAACATTAAAATATTGAAACATTAAAATATTAAAATGTAGCCTCATCACAGGAGGAGAAAGGAAAAAGAAAGAGGGGGAGGGAATCAAATTGGCTCCAAGCTAAAGGCCAGGCAGAACAACTCTGTCTTACAGGCCCTGCGGAAAGAAATCAGATCCTGCAGGGCCCTGGTCTCATGAGACAGCGCGTTCCACCCGGCCGGAGCCAGAGTTGAAAAGGCCCTGGCTCTGGTTGAAGCTAATCTAACTTCCTTAGGGCCCGGGACCACTAGGGTGTTGCTATTTATGGACCTTGAGGCTCTCCGTGGGGCATACCAGGAGAGGTGGTCCTGTAGGTACGAGGGTCCTAGGCCTTTTGGGTCCCTTTTGAGGCCATCAGGTGATGTCTTATTCATGCTCCTTCTTCTCCTTGGATTTTGCTCACTCTTCAGCAAGAACTCCTAGAATGGTCACTTACATCCCTCTTGATTCTTCCCTTCCCCACAGTAGATCTTCCTTCATACCCAAACAGGAGACCACTGTTGCCATTGCTGCTGCTACTCCTCATTCATGCAAGACTAGGAAGGGGGTACAAATGACACCCAGGCCAGTTAGTGCAGCTTGGTATCAGCTGCCCCGAGGCATTTATGTATCAAGATGGGTGGAGGCCCCATGGTGGAGTCTTGCCTTGGGCCAGTCAGAAATGTGGAGCTAGTTCCAGATTATGATGCTACTATTAATTATGGTGACAGAAGTGCCTGGCATGATCTGGTCAATGGGGTCACGAAGAGTCGGACACGACCAAACGACTAAACAACAACAACAATTAATTATGGTGCTGGTTCTTGAAATGGTTTAGAACAGTCTTCAGCAACCAGATGCCCTCCAGATGTTTTAGACAACAACTCCCATCATCCTTAGCCAATATGGGATTTAAGGGAGTTGTAGCCCAAAACATTTGGAAAGCACCAGGTTGGCAAAGGCTGATTTAGAGCCTTAAAACAATGTGTGCTCTTACTCTTCTGAGCCATCTTGAGTGGGACCTCAAAGGGAGGCTAGGAATTAGAAAGGAAAGAGGAGGGACAATTGGTATAATCAATGGACTAAATGACTCACCTTTTGGTATGAAAAATGTTAAGAGGCTTCCACATCTTCAAGAAGCCTATCATTTGATACAGATGTAGTCTAATATGTTCTGATTAGTGCAGAAATTTGTATAACCATAAAAGCTAAAGACACAAGGTTTAGCTCACAATAGAAGCCAACACTCCATTTCACACAGTTTAACAATCCCCAGATAAGGTGAGAGGAGATTTTTATTGGCAACCAGGAACGTATCTATCCTTGCAGAATGCAAGCTCAATTTACTAGTATTCAAATAAAGTCAGTTTGAGGGCTGGTTTGGAACTTCTCAAAAGAGCACAGAAGAATTGGCTCTGAGTTAGCATTGTTGCAACGCTGAAAAGTTTACAGTCCTAAAAGCTTCTGCTAGCAAACATTTCAGTAAATCACATTTTTTTCTCTACCCACTTTTTAAGATGGGAGAAACTAACACAAGGGCACAGTATTTTCTACTGCTTGCGCTGCAATCTGCTTCTTTCTTTGCTCAAACATCGAGAACAATAGGCCATCTTGTATCCCTCTGTATTGGGTAAAGGAATATGAAGGGCGCAGCTTTTAGAAAAGGACATTCAATCCAAGTCTTTCAGATGAAGAAGATGGGGTTCTCTGCTGCTTTGACACACTACAACTGCTTTTGCACACACACACGTGCACACACACCATGATTCATAAAATTCCTGCAGATCCGTCTTCTAGCAAATTATTGTAAGGACTGGTAATGTGAAAATAAAGATTTGAAGGGTGTGCTAACATCCTGCTGTGCAACTGACAAGGCGTTGAGCATTTGCAAGATCCTTGTTCAGGCATGCTCACAACCTTGAGGCTTTTGCAAGGCGCAGAAGTGTTGCCATCTCCTCGGTTCATCTTTCCCCAACCTTAGGCAGTGGATATGAAAGCCAGAAGCCTCAGCAGAGCATGTTTCCATGTGATCAACTGGACTGAAATTGCCCATTTCATCATCCCCAAGGGGATGAGAGGACTGATAGTTCCAGTTCCAAACATGGTGTGGCAGTGCATCCCACTAGGGCTTCTGGAATGCACAATTGCTCTGGAGGATGATGTCACTTACAGGCTCCAGCATACCCTCCAACAATGCCTAGAGGAAAACAGGGACATACATATTTGGGGGCCATGATCTTGTGGAAGCCAGGTGATTCACGTGAGAGCACAGCACCCAAAAATGTCTTTCAGGGCCGTAATCTCACAGGAGCTGGGTGACTCACGTGACAGAACGGCCCCCAAAATGGGATGGCCAATTAAATAGGGACAGTTGAAGGATATGTTCCAGGTGAGCTGGGGTCTGTTTGCCTTGCCTACCTCAGTCTTGTTCACAAGCATTTGAACATTAGTAATTGCTTTTTGGGGCACTCCTGTTCAAAGGCTTGTGACATCCTCAAAGGTTGACACTAAATGACATATTTGGTACTTAAAGGTAAAGGTAAAGGGACCCCTGATCATTAGGTCTAGCTGTGACCGACTTTGGGGTTGCGGCACTCATCTCGCTTTATTGGCCGAGAGAGCCGGCGTACAGCTTCCGGGTCATGTGGCCAGCATGACTAAGCCGCTTCTGGCGAGCCAGAGCAGCACACAGAAACGCCATTTACCTTCCCGCTGCAGCGGTACTTATTTATGTACTTGCACTTTGGCGTGCTTCTGAACTGCTAGGTTGGCAGGAGCAGGGACCGAGCAACAGGAGCTCAACCCATCGCGGGGATCCGAACCGCCAAACTTCTGATTGGCAAGTCCTAGGCTCTGTGGTTTAACCCACAGAGCCACCCGCGTCCCTATTTGGTACTTAGGATAGCATTTATTGCATTTCTAATAGAGGGGGTGTGAAACCTGAGGCCTGGGGGCCAAATGTGACGGACTGGGCCTCTGCCTTTCGGAACTCTAGGCTACATACCCTGCAGAGCCACGCTCTTGCTTGATAGTTTTTGCCTGGCTGGAGTATGCCCTTAAACTAGAATAATGCTTGTTACTTGTCTGGATGGAGAATAGAGAGGGCTGTGCTATTATGTGTAGAAGAAACTAGCCTACTGTACAAAGATAAAATTCGCATTGGTTGCTCTGCTCACTTTTACCACTGGCACATGACCTCTAGGAGGTTACTCAGAAGGAGATGAGGTTCTCTACCGATTGAGCAGACCATTAAGCAAGTGCATTGATTACCGTCAGATCCTTCAGTCAATGTGTTGCTATTTTGTGCTGCTTCACACATAACATGTATGCATTACTTTATTATTCAACACTCGATGACTCCCATTGAATGTATGATTGGACACGTTTTGGATTTGATATGAAAGTTCTGTGTGGTGGTTCTTGATCTGTGATGACTGATAGTGATAATAAGTGCCAGTTATTACTTGATATTGTGGTCAACAAGTGATAAATGTACAAGCGGGGATAAGCCTTTAATTGGCCACTTTTAAATACAGTCTTTACTTTAGCTCTTTTAGTGACAATTATCCTTCAACTTTTAGTTTCAATCCTGTGGATTTTTCTTATTAGCTTAATTGATTCTAACCTTGAGGAAATTCATAACTAATTGACAAATGTCTAGCCTCCTTCCCCCTTTTCTCCCATTATAGCATTTTAAACTAAACATATCCCTCGAGGTATTTTCTTAAAGTTTATGTACAAATAAATTCCTGAAAATTGTTCTCAGTAATTTCACAGAAAATTAGAATATTTATAAGGCATTTGCTTTATAAAAAAAAGGAAGAAGAAGAAGCAAAAGCAGAAAAGCCAATCATCATAGATGACTTGATATTCATTACAATAAAATTAATCCTACTTATTTCATTCATTATTAATGTGCAATTCAAATTCAGTTCCATAGAAATTGCAAGCTAGTAATTAACTAAGATACTATGACTACGATGGAGACATATTACCTTTCTCCTTGAAGGCAAAATGTTCATTTGTAATGTGGATATCTTTCATTAAAAGTGTAATGATATTTTTCATGATCTGATGTTTTGGAGAGAGGGGAAAAAAAGATTAACACCCTGGCTGTGATTCAGAGCTGCTTGTGAATCATTAATACCTATTAGGTTGTTCAGAGAAGATTGTCTGGACATTGTTCAAATTAAACAAGTTTGAGTTTTATCTTGCACAATTGAATTGTACTATCATTCAACATGGATTCTGAGATTGATCGTGATGACGCGTAACATAATATCTACATTTTTAATAACATAAAATCTTGCATAGTGCTGCTTTACAAGTGGCTTTCCTGAAAGAAAGCCGATCGCAAAGAAGCACCCAGACCCTGCAGGATCTTTGCTTCCGCTCAGCAGATGTTGAGAAGAGGCATTGATCCTGCAGAGCAGGCATAGGCAAACTTGGCCCTCCAGATGTTTTGGGACTATAACTCCCATGATCCCTAGCTAACAGGGCCAATGGTCAGGGATGATGGGAATTGTAATCCCAACACATCTGGAGGTTTGAGTTTGCCTATGTCTGCTGCAGAGTGATGTCACATCAGCCAGGGAGAGCCATAGTACTGGGCCAACCTCCCCCCAGGCAGTTCTTGGCCATTTTTGATGCCATCCTGTCTGATGCCCAGGCCTCTGACACAGATCACTCTGGGCTAATCCACCGCAACTCACAGCAATCCATGGCTGTCTGTATCTGACTTGTCCAAGACTGGAGGCCCTCCAAGTAGGCCCTGTTTGGCTCAGGCCTAGGCTGAATCTGGCGCACAACTCCACTTTAAACAACCCAAAAGCAAATCAAGATTAATCATAGAATTGTAGAATGGTAGAGTTGGGACCCCAATGGTCATCTAGTCCAAACCCTGCAATGCAGGAATCTTAGTGTTGTTCATTGTCATATAACTGCCCCATAAGCAAATCAGACTGAATGATCAGTAAAAGCTGAGTGTGGTTTAATCACCACATAAGCTTTACCAGTTTATTTAGCAAGCCTCCTGACTTACTTACACCAGGCATCCCCAAAATCGGCCCTCTAGCTGTTTTTGGACTACAACTCCCATCATCCCTAGCTAACAGGACCAGTGGTCAGGGGTGATGGGAATTGTAGTCCCAAATCATCTGGAGGGGCGAGTTTGGCCATGCCTGACTTACACAAACTGGTTACACGGAGGAGCCCCATGAAACAAATCACAAAAATGTTTCTTCTCCGTATACCTCCTAGGTAAGAAAACTATATTCAAATCATTTCTAAGCACTTTCAGTCTGACATCACAGCTGGAACTGGTATGCCTATATTATTTGATATTATTAATATCAAAAATCTTTTTAAAATACAACCGTCAAAGTTGTGTTTATCGGTTGGCTTTTGAACTTTTGAATGTTGTGATCTGTGACTTTTAGCGTCTGAAACTTCCAGCAGATTTAAATTCTGAGACACTACTAGGAGGCAGATGATGCTCTTCAATATTTACCCACAAACAACCTGAAGGTTTGCATGTATTTTACACACAAACACATACTGCAACCGCTTGGCATAGCATCAGTAAAAAAATCCTGGACTTTGTTCAGTTCACTGTGGCTTAGGAATGTCATTCCCACCTCTCATGGGGGTATGTAGTTGACACATCCCTCCAGCCCTGGAAGAAGAAGAGAGTGGTTTGGTCTGGAGTGGAATGGAATGGGCTACCTTGCCCAATGACCAAAGAGATGGAGACTAGGCTATTTAAGCCAGCTCCATCCCACAATCTTCTATCACCACCGGCCCTCCTGCCATTTACAGTGTGAGCTCTGCGTATTGCTCTTTTAACCCTTGGGACTCTTCATTTTCACCTACTCCACACTGTTGGGTGCTGTGGGCATGACTGGAGAGGTATTTGTTTGATTTGGCCCAATTGGCATTAACGCCAGGCAGGTGAGAGTATTTGAGAAATGCTCATTTCTATACTTGAGGCATTATTGGGACAAGAGCACTTGCTAGTCACTCTCTATGAGCTCTGCCCTGGAGGTCCTTTAGGCCTGGTGAAATAAACTCAATGGAAAGCCATCAATGGAGAGCCAGTGTAGTGTAGTGGTTAAGAGTGGTGGACTCGTAACCTGGTGAACTGGGTTCGATTCCCTGCTCCTCCACATGCAGCTGCTGGGTGACCTTGGGCTAGTCATACTTCTCTGAAGTCTCTCAGCCCACTCACCTCACAGAGTGTTTGTTGTGGGGGAGGAAGGGAAAGGAGAATGTTAGCCGCTTTGCGACTCCTTAGGGCAGTGATAAAGTGGGATATAAAATCCAAACTCTTCTTCTTTTCATGTGTTTATTTCACCTCAAAGTAAAAACAGTCAGTCATCCTGTGTGTTTGCCCCGCCCAGACCCTGAGCTATATATACTTTATTTACACCATCAATCACACCTGATAGGCTGATTCAGACTATCCTATTGGAGCCGGATTGGACAGCTCCTATGGGCCAATCATGTTAGTGCATTCTAGAATCCTGCCTGCTGATTGTTCTGGGATACAAGCTCAAGACATAACACCTGGTATGCATATTGGGATGGCTGGCAGAGCCATGATGTATGTGCCAGGTTTCCACACTCAGAATAAATGCATTCGGTTTTCTTTCCAAATCTTACTGCATTAATTCAAATTCAAATTCACCTACCCAGATGAATTTGATTTGGGCAGTTTGGTTAATTCAGTTTATTTACAGATCCTCTGAATTTGCTATATTTAATAAATATAGCCTGTTTCCCATAATTATTGCCTCTTGACTCTTCCTTTAGGTGTGCTGACAATGGGTGAACCTGACAATTTCAGTTTCTCATTTTTCCAGTCTTAAATTCAATTATCCACAATTTCACATCTGTTTGTAATTTTCAAAAATGTCATCCTGTAAATTAGCTAGGATTTTAGTGTGAATCTCTCATAATTAACACATTTTGTGTGTAATTTTCTGAAATATAAAACCTTTTGCAAAGCAATTTCCCCTAATTTAATGCATTTTGCATTATTATTTTTTACTAATATATGCTTTTATAGGCATATCTTGCTCTAGTATTTACATTTCTCACACATTACTGAGCTGGAGAACTGCACTGCAAAATTCAGAGACATGCAAATTTTGAAGGATGGCTGCGTTTTGATTTTCATATTGTTTGGGGAACTGCAGATGAAGTAGGTTTGTCTTTCAGTGCGAACTGAAATCAGATTTCTCTCCCATGCCGAACTCTGCACGTGCCATTGTTGCACATGTAGTCTCCATTTTGAATAACTTTCTTTCCCTTCAAGTTGCCAATGTACATGACAGCATGTGCACACTGAATAAAAACGCTGAGCGAAAAGAGAATCTCAGTGTGATCACACAGAAACATTTATTTATTTGAATCGCTGAATTGTCTTGAAAATGGAACTGCTATGCTAAGCTGCCCCCACAGGGTGTCTTTTGTAATTAAATCACAAAGCACCAGGCACATAAAGGAATCCTGAAGGGATCATGTGATCATGGACCGATTTTGCTTTGCCCAGTGCATGAGCATTCATGAGCATTGCTAAAATGTAACTGGGCTGGGAGGAGATGCTTATAGAACACTGAAGCAACTCCAAAATTACTTTTTAGAAATTATTTAAGTTAAAGCAGAAGATAGGTGGAGTTCAACACATGACACAGCCATCTCAGCCCCCCCCCCCAAAAAAACCCTCCTAGCAAAACAGAATGGAGACTCCTGCTCATCTCTAAAATATACCAAAGAACGCTTCGTTACAAGTAGCAAGGAACCTACTGTTTTACCTTTCAGCCAGTCAGTTTACAAATCATTTAGACCAGGCATCCATTCTTTATAGAGGCACTGGGTCACATACCAACAGTTTGCCGTGTTTGGGGAATCCTTGTTTTCAGTACTGCTGCAGACTATAAACTAGAAACAATGTGTACTTTGTACTTACATATACAGGATTGCTCCTTTTTTTCTTTCTAACAGGTGTGTGGGATAGCTTTTAGTTCATGGCTTGGTACTTAACAGCGCTGATACTCTTTATTTTTTAAAAAAGTGTCATCCATAACCATATTGAAATAATATTGGACCTATTTGCGCAGGAGGTGTGTGTGTGTTGCAGCCAGTAACAATTGGCTTAAGGGCTCCATGTCCTTTTATTGGACCCTTTCTCACTTCACTTTGGGGTTCATCTCTCCAAACTTTACTGGCATTTCAGCATCCTGTCTGATGGATGGGAGTCATTGAAATATGGCTATGCTATCTAGTAAGCGCTTGATTGCCAATTGGACATCAATATTTTTCTTAGAAAGATATTGACATGTCATTAATTGTGATTGTAATTCTTCTACCATGCCCTTAAAAGTAGCACATTCAAATTTGTGGTACCAAACAACTTCTTTTACATTGTTTTTGAATGAGGCATCGAGAATGTTGGAGGGAGATGGTGGGGGATCTGAAATATACTGCAATGGAAAAATCTTGTGAAACAGAATAGACTGAAACCTGGTTAAAAAGAGAGAAATAGTTTTCATTGTGATTCTCTGAGAACTTCCTTTTATTTGCTGCTATCCACATAATAAGACTGTCTCTGAATCAGCTTTCTATGAATGTTGGTCAACAGATCTGCATATTGTAGGACGTACAGTATTCAGATCCAACTCACGGGGGTGAAAAATGGAAAAGTCCTAGCTGCACTTACATAAGGCTTGCTGAATTTAGTAAAAATTAGTAAAATTTGCAAAATTTGCAAAAAAAAGGGGGGGGAAGCATTCTGTGAAAATATTTTCAAAACTAATGGAATTTTTCTGTGCTTTTTAATATAAAAAAATCACAGACTGATGTGAAAAATAGAGAAAATGAACTTATGAAGCCAAACTGAAATAGACTGATATGTCCATACCTATGTAGATATACTTACACCAAACTCTATTTGTACACTTTAGCACTATCTGTAGCCCTTTAGATCAGGTTTTAAAAAATGTTTATTTAAAGCTCATTTATCCCACACCTCATCCCAAAAGGCTGCTACTGTGACTTTCTGATCAATTAAAAAAGCCAAGACACTCCCTGCCCTTGGGCTTAGAATATGAAGGATGCAAAAGTAAAAAAAGGGATGTGGAGGAAAAAAGGAGGGGAAGCAAACTTGGGCGTTCATTCTTAAAGGTACAGTTCTTTGTAATTCATTTTGCTAGTAATATCAAGATCCTCCATTTCTCAAAACCAGAGGGATTTCAAACCATCCCATTGTAAGCCTTTTTGTGAACTTCAGACACTATGCTTACACACACAATAAAAAAAGGAAAGTCAAAAGTTACAGCCTAGACAGAGAAACTGGAGACACATTAAAATATTTTTCCCCCATGTAAATGTCAGTAGCCTGATCCGGTGATTCATTCCAAGTTCTTGTGGTCAGATGAATGGAGGTTCTGCTAGCCCCAAATGATTCTTTCAGTGGAAGGAGATTATCTGAATTCACATCACTTTATACACATGGAGCTGTAGCTCTCTCCACTGAAAGGATGGAGAAGGCTACCCCTCACACCTATCAAACGTTTCATAGGTTCATGTGAGCATGTACAGCTCGCTACATCATGGCATGAGTGACTTTACTCAGTTAAACAGCACAGTCAATTGTATTTATTTTTCAACTTGGCAAGTGCTGAAGAAGAGCACTTTGTGAAAGGAGAGAATAGTTCCCCATCCTTTGTTGTATTGTCTAATACCTGATAATTTATATCCAGTATAACTGCTTTACAACAAAATTGGACTCAGTCTTCTGAATGACTGTAAATGACAAATCTATTATCCTTGCTCACCCAGGATGTGAAATAAGTGATATAAATGAAATAATTTTATTCTCTATACACACATGAAGAAGTTCTTTCTTTGCCAGTTAGTCATAGTTCTTTCTCTCTCTGTTTCTCTCCCTCCCTCTCTCTTTCTCTTTCTCTCTCTCTCTTCTCCCAGTTCTGATATGCAAATATTGGGTAAAATATATTCTTTAGGAGCAAATTATTGCATAGGAGAAATGCAAAGATGGAGGGGTAGAAACTTTATTGGATCTGAATAACAACAACAACAACAAAAATCTTTCTCAAGGGCACCTACTGCAGTACATTTAAACTCTCTAGGAAAACCACAACTATTGACATGTTAGAAGACAGAGGATCTATATAGAAAAAAACTGTTCTAATTATTGGCTCCCGTTGTAATTAGAGGAAGGCAAAATCAAACCATTTGTATGAGCTGATGTGTAGTGACTGAATATATAAAATAAAGCAGTCTTAATATTAGTATCATATCTCCAGGGAAGGGCCCGGCAATTTATAATGTCATTTTTATTGCAGGCCGTTGTTGGGGAAGATCTTTATAGAAAAGAAAGTATGTGGCAGGATTTATTTGGCTAGTGCCAGAAATGAATCAAACACATCCCATTTCTTTTTGAAAGTATTATTTGGATTATTTCACCCGAGCCTCTTGTGACCAGCTGAATGTCCCTGTATACTGGAAAGACAGCATGTTTCCCTTCACACATGACTTCTGTTCTGGCCTAGAACGTGTGACTGGAGCACCCATATGATGTGGCATAGTGACATTCAACTGATGGATGCCCCTTGGTCTTTGTCTGCAGTATCTGATCTTCTCTCTGGTATATCTGCCATGATTTCCCTTTTAACGTGACCCCAAATTTATTAAATATGTGGTTCTGATTCGGAATGCTGATTACTCCTAAAGCTCCCTTGGAAACTTTTTGTATATTTTTAAAAGCATTTGTTGTAGCAGACTGATCTGTCATTTCGATCAAGACCAAAACCCACATTAATCACGGCCATAGTTGTGCTCCTGTTTGTTTCACAAATGGTAAGGGTTACACAAATGTGTTTGCTTCCAAATGGGGCATTTCTTTCACACTCTCTCTGTGTGTCTGCCCCCCAGGAGAAAAACTTTTTTCCATCCCCTGCTGGGCAATCTACCAAGAGATGTATATCATTGTTAGGTGGGACGAGAGGCAGAAGGGGATGGAGCAATGTATGTAAATCTTGCCTCTGTACTGTAAGCTAGTTACTACACAAACTCACAGAACCCTCTCCTTCCTCCTTCCATCCAGGCAAGACAGAGGCATAACTACTGTTCAAGCAGCTATTTCAGCAGAGCAAAAACATTTGGGGTGTAAAACAGGGTCAATGAGGGTGTGTGACCTTTGGAGAGTTCCAAGGACCAGAGAAATAGATCTGGAAGACCACATTCAGCTTCTTTCTCGCTATATATTTAATTTCTAGACCACCCACAAACCAAAATCCTCTGGGTAGTTCACAAAAGTCAATCAAAAGCAGGCTATTGATTAATTGATTGGTTGTGAATTCTTGGCTTTACAGTCTTCACCACTACATTCCATTTCAGAGGATTACAGCCCGATCATAAAAAATATGCAGGTCTATGACAGCTCATAGAGCAGCAGGAGTTAAACAGCTACCGTGACATCCAGTGTGGGATTAGTAGAAGAGAGAGGAATCAGTTTTGTCTTACTATTGGAAGTCCAAAAGCAGGATATAAGCGTCAAAGGACTCTGCTACTCACAATCCCCAGAAACTCATATTCAGCTGTACGTTACCTGTAACACTGGAGGTAGTACACAGCATGGGTTCCAGGATTTGTATTGTACAGGTATCTACATCTGTACATAAAGAATAAACAAATCCACTTTTCTTTCTGAGTTGCTCGCTGCTTTGATTTGAGTTGTGCATTATAAAATGAAGCTCTGTGTGCCCTCTTTTGGACAAAGTGGATGAAATTTAAAGGCATAGGAGCACCTCCAGAATGATGAAACTTGCCAATTTGCAGACAAATAGGTCCAGTCTAGTTTTGTGGGTGAATTCAAAGAGACAGTCCCTTTGGGGAAGTGACATTATTTCTTCCTCTTTTTTACTTTCAAATAGTTAAGAGTTGCCAGAGTGATATGTGTTCTTGCCTGCACATTTTAAATTATTTTACAGATTTATGCCATTCTTTACTTTCTGGTGCTTGTTTGTGTCCTTCTGTAGGGGTTGATGGGTCTCCAACAGGCCTTACGGTGTTCAGCTGTCTAGAACACTGAAATTGTTCTATTTTTTATTACTTTGACAATTTATATAGCACTTAATTACAATAATTTCTAAGTGGTGTATAAGCAGCTCAGTACAAAAAAAAAAGTCTAAACTATAAAATCAGAATTTAGTTAAATGCCTCCTGCAATAAAGAAAAGTCTTCAGTAGGCACTGAAGGTTCAAAAGGAATAGGAGTTGTCTGACCTCAACTGCTTGTAGGATTCTAGGGATGGTTTTTATTGTTGCTTTGTTAAAGAAGAGCAATAAAAAATTCTTAAATTAAGCTTTTAACTTTTTAAAAAATCCTTCCTTGCCATGCTTTTTTTTTGGGGGGGAGCCCCATCAAGGGGTCTTCAGAAATGTAGAATTATAAGGTACATAAAAGGACAGAACTGCAAAGTTACATTGTGATTTGGGAGGGGAGAAAGACTCCTGAATCACGATTTGCCTTCTAAAGAGGTAAAAATGATATATTTTTATTCATTGCTTGAAAAAGCCACATATATTTTCCTGACACTTGCATGTTAGCTTAGAATTGTGTGTGTAGATAGATAGACAGATAGACAGGAATGACAATTTGCATAAAACATAGTTATTTAATGAACAGAAATCCTAGTGTCTCTAGGTAGTCACAAACTTGGGTGCAAGTAGCTTTCTGGATTGTGGATCAAGTCCCAGAAATTACTGCAGCTCCTGTTCTAGCCACACTGAAGTCCTGGTAGGCTGTCAAGGAAATGAGGGCAACCATAGGATCAGAATTGGTAACTAACAAGACCATCCCACTCATAAGGTCAGAATAGTGATTCTCCCTATCCAACAAGACCCCAAACCAAAATGTGATAACATTCCTGTGCTGTCCATCCTTTATTTTTTAGTGCAATGGCCCTGCTGGAAAAGCAATACAATAATCCAAATCTTTTTTTCTCATTTTTTTAAAAAAATGCAGAAAAACACAACTGCTTGTTCTTAACATATTTGAAGGCATTTCTTTCCTTCCTTCTATACTTTCCTCTACCCCCACGAGTGTGTCTGTATACTATAAACAGCCTGGCAGAAGTATACTTCCACTTCAGTTAATGGATTTATCAAATACCTTATTTCATGCTCTCTGCTTTTGATTTATGAATTTTGATCCTAGAGACAAGGACCCTGTGAGTATTGATTGTGGGAAATGTCAGACTAACAGAAGTTAATTTCACTTGTACATGTGGAAGTCTCTGATTCTCTGACAGCGCTGTCTGCTGAGAATCAGCTGTCACCGAGCCCAAGTGACACAGTGCCGTCACAACAGGGGAGCCGCTTTGCCCAGCAGATGAAGTTTACACAGCTTTATGAAATAAAATGACACACACACGCACGCACACAATGTTCCCAGGAATCAGTACAGCATGTAGGTTGATTTCCTTTCACTTTCCTTTCACAGACACAAAACTGTGGTGTAAAATATCTGGGCAATGGCAGGAAAGAGTGATCTCTCAAGCTACAAGACGTAGTCCTGCCTTTTGAGGTTCCCTGCATTTGATTGCAATATGTCTGACAGGATAATGGAATGTCATTCTGCCAGCTCTTTGGCTGATTAGGGACAGTTTATTTATTGATTGGCTTTCTTTGTAAATTATAAGCCCCTTTTTAATACTAAAGGGAAAGTATCGCTTACACAATAGAACAGAAGAGTCGTACCAGCCTGATATGCTTGTTTTCTGTGTGATTGTGTGTCTTACATTTTTCTATTGAGGGTGTAAATTCCAATTGATAAATGCTATTCTTAATTCACATTGATCTCCATATTATATGTCGCTTGCTGACTTCAGTCTAAAGGAAAGAAAAAGAGAAGCAATGTGTGAGTGTTTTTAGCCAATTCCCATCCCTCATTGCCTCATTTTACACCTGCTGCATTAGCCAGAGTATTTGTTTTGTTTTGGTGTGATTTGAGATGTGAATATATTTTCTAATATACTCTTCCAATTTATTTAGTTTTCTTAAATTTCACTAATGTGGATGTGTGTGTGTGTGTGTGACACAAAACTGGACAAAACCCATCCATTTCTGCACACGAAAACACTTTTGTGTTCTTCCTTCTCCAGCTCCAGACTCCTGCAAACAAAAAACAGTCTGCATGCTAAGGACTTAAAGATGAGCAGATTGTTGGATCCTTTTTGTGAGGCACAGAATGGCCTTGTGATAGTCATAATGGCTTGATGTTCCTCATGTTCCTGCATGGAAGAAACAGTGATGGAATTCTGAAGAATGGGGGCGGGGGAACCCCAGCAAAAAATCTTAGAGGTGTTCCATGTATTAATGCAGCATTAATGCAGGTTCTTAATCAACTTGTGCTGTTGGCATCACCTCTATTTTGCCAGTACTGAGTGTCCTGTGGTGGAAGCAGAAGTGGTTCACCAGGTGGAGTGCAGCCATTATCTCAGCTTTTCCTGGGTCAGGTCATAGATTCTCCCGGCCCCCATATCCGGGGGGGGGGGGGGGGGCGCTGTGCACAGTCTGAACTTTTGGTGCACAGGAAATTCTAACAAATATAGGCATTTTACATAAAAGATGCATACAAAATGTATACATTGGGATAGAAATGGACAGCACTCAAGGGTATGATATGGAACTGGATGGACTGAGTGCCAAAAAGACACCAAGACTGGAATGCAATGCGATTAGCTGCTGAGTCCACACACACCAAGCCTGCCAGTCTCTCTTTTTCTGACTTGAGCATTCAGATATAAGAGACTTTACTCACAGTTCCTCTTTATTTTCTGGGGAGGGGGACGGGACGCTATATATTGAAATACAGTTTGGAAAGAGGACTGCTGGGAAGTGTCTAAATTTTGGTCCTACCAGCAACAGCTTCTGGGCCACCGTCATTCCAGAGTATTTTTCTGCACGTGTGAATTGCCATCTCCTCTTTCTTCTTCCTAAATCTTTCCATGGCGAATATATATGCTTAACAAGTCCCACCAGCTGGCATATTTCTGGAGACATAATTGCACATGAATGGTGTGGGGAGAGGGGAGCGTGAGAGGAAATAAAACAGATAACAAGCAAAGGGGGAAAGTAGCACAGTAAACAAGCGGCATATTTTTTTCTCTCTCCTCTCTCTGCTTCCGCAGAAGAAGCTTTTGTGACTGGAGGCAGTATCTTTGTGCAGCTTGACTTCTAATCCATATCGCAAATAGCTTCCAGATGCCCGACTACTTGCCATGACTCTGGAATCCCTGCCCTTCACAGATGCCTCTCTATGAGGGGGGTCTTTAAGTAAAATTGGGTGTATTTTACTAATCATTCATTTCCAATCTTCCTGAAGGGGAAACTTTTATTAATAAACTCTTTTCATCTGTCTCTTTGATTAGGAAGAAGATAATCGCTTAGTCATGTGAAAAGAGGGGGGGAGAAGACTGCTGGGGGGGTTGTCTTTTAAAACATGTGCTCGACTGGAGGGAAACAAATTAAAAAACTCCGAACAATGGAAGTGCGAAATGGTTCCAGTTGAGCTTGAGCAACAGAGTGGGGGGGTTGAATAAGAAATTCAGAGGCTGGCTCAGCCTCACAAAGCAAGCAGAACTAATTCTTCTAAACCCAACTACTTCACAGGAAGCGGGCTGGGCCTACACGCAGTGATGGGCAGGTGCACTCCACTAAGAGGGGGGTTTGAAAAAGTACACAAGGCCACGATTGCTGCCTTTCTAAATGTGACTGGATGAGGTCTCCAATTAGACTCAGGATTCTGCTCATAACACCAAATGTAAGCAAATTTCAGAAATAATGGGATTTGGTTTTGAGTCAATGTGTCTAGGATCTGGATGCCTGAGTCCAATTTTTTAAAACCACAACAAACAATCATTTGTCCCATGTACATGAACCAGATGAGAAGCCAGTGAGGGTTGATCAAACTACAGTTCCCAGAATTCCTTGTGGGATGCCATGACTGTTTAAAGCAGTATTATGGCTCTTTAAATATATGGTGTGAATGTGGCCTAAGTGAAGCATGTACATGGTATTATTTCTCTACACCTCAGTATTCTCTCTGGATATAGTTAAGCTAAAATGTCGAGCTTTTGTGAGGGGAGGCTACCCTTTTCTTCTTAAAGAGCTGACTGCCTTGTAGGGTTGCAATGCATGTCACCCTCCACACATTTGTCTTAAAATATTTCTGTCTGAAGCAACATAAAAACAAGCAAGCAAATGCTGCTCCGTTTCAATCCTCCTGAAAGCCTCAGCAAAGGGAAGCAGCTGATTTAAGTTTTATTGCTACTGATGTCAAAAGTATTAGCCCTGGTATGCAGGTGCCCTCTCACCGCTAACAGGCGGGCTACATTCTTCTGCATTGTGTTGTAACAGATGTCTATTCCCACATGGGGAAAGGAAAGTCTGGTTAATTTTTATATGGAGTAACAAGACCCTTGGGCGAGCTCTCTTTTGAATGTTAAAACCTTTGTTTGTAGAAGGCCTCTCAATCAGAAGAGGGAGAGATTAACCGAAGGTGGGCACTTGCTGGGTTTTCTTAACTTTGCAGCTACTAATAGATCTACCAGAGAAGCCTAAGTCATAAACTTTTTTTCTAGGTCGGTAAAGATGGATTTTTCTGGTCATTGTGGAAAGCCTTTTTTTTTAAAAAGTAACAGCTTTGGAAAGGGAGCTTTAAAGCAAACTGGATAGACCTAGCTCTAGGGTTGTTGTTGGTTGTGTGTGTGTTTGCATGACCCTGGAAGAAGACACACACCTCAGCCTTCACCAGGTGTATCTATCATGTAAATAATTATATATTGCTGTTCCTAAGATATGTGTCAATGGTTTGCAAAGGATGTTCAGTTAAGAATGGACAGGCACTGTGTGTTGATCCTTTTCTGAATGTACATTTACATCTGTTGCACACGGATCAGAGAATTCTGTGAATGGTTATCTGAAGTGAACAGTTCTGAAGTCAACAGTTATCTGGGTTGTTCTGATATATCCAGTATGGATTATTGGCCATTAGAATGTAATGTCTACTTACTGTGAAACCTGCAAAATGCTGTGCGTGTGTGGCTGGATGTGGGCCACATTAGTAAGAACATAAGAAGAAACTTGTCAGAATCAGACAGAATCCATCTAGTACAGCATTCATTTTATCTCCACCAGTGGCCACCCAGCAGCTGCTTCTCAGAGGCCCACACAAGGAAGACCTAAAAGAAACATACCCCTCATATTGTTGTTTGTCCTTACTTCAGGAACCAATGCCCATAGGTATACTGTATCTGAACCTAAAACTGTAGAGGTAGGGCTGCTAATCAGAAAAGAGGAAAGGGGATAAACGTTGTCCCTGCATGTATTAGGTCTTGCTGAAACAATATATGCTTCTGGAATAAACCTTGCAAATGTGATTCAATTTTGAATCTAGCCCAATGTTTCCGATGTTGCTTTACAGGGTAGCCTCACACCAACAGAGCTGAATGAGTATAAGGTCCACTGACGTCATTGGGCTTCAGGGTCTGAAGCCCAATGGCCTGTGGTTGCAGAGCCTGAATTGGATCTCACAGCATTTCAAAGTGAATTAGCATGATCCCTACTCAGAAGAGATGTCCATTGAAAGCGAGGAGGCGAGGGAACATATCTAAAACCGCACTGTGGTCTTGTGGCCAGTGTAACTGGGTGAGAACAGCAGGCATTCTGACGTCACCCCCCACAGCCCCTTTCCATATTTTTCCCCCAAACCATATTGCCTTATGACTAAAGAAGATGTTCTCTAATTAGATGTGAATTATACTGTTCCCTATATTATGTTTAATTAAGGAATGAGCAAATAGTTGTGACAACTGGCAAGATTGTTATTTTGTACCATCTTGGGCTTTGCTGCAGCGACAAAAGGGGGCAGGCAATCAGCAGTTGCCTTTAAAAAGAGCAGTTAGAATAAAATGATTAGTTTAATCAATTTGGACCTATTTTCCCAAACAAATGGAACAAGTAGAATAGCATTCTCTTTTCAGATTGAAGGGCTATGTATTACCAAATAGCAGACATATTTAGAAACCATCCCTTCTTTATAACAGGGGAAAATTGCTTCATTTCACATAATTAACAGTTATTACATTCACTAAGGAATTGGAGGAATTGTTTGTCTCTTGTCAGTCACCAATTTCCCTTGAATATTAAGGATGTGTTGCTGTTTGTTTATTTTTAAAGGAGGAAATGTCATATATAGGGGGGGGGGAATCTTTCGTTTTTGGATATGCCAACTATTCAGAAAGCATGTTTTGCCCATTTGTAAAGTATCAGTAATTTTCAGAAGATGACAACTTACGTGGCTATCCTTTTGCAAATTTCACTTCTCATACTTGAAAACTCTCCATTGGCCGTAGGGCAGGAATGTGGGCTTTGTAGGCATTTTTTAAAGCGTTCTCCTAAGGTAGAAGCCAAGGAACTGGTGCTGAGTCTCAAACCCTCTGGAAGGGCAACAGCAAATGATGGAAAATATAATTTTTCCCCTTTAAAAAAATTGCCAAAACCAAAACTGCAGCAGCTACAGAATGCAACTGAATCCACTGAAATCTGAGTACCTTTCAGTCCCAATCAAAGGTTAATTTGGTATTCTAGTTTCTGACAGGCCATAGTTTGGGATATCCTTTCTAGCAGGGATTACTAAACTGTGGCCCTCCAAAGGTTATTGGACAGCAACTACCATCATCTTTGACAACTGGCCATTCTGAAGTTCAACAACATCTGGAGGATCATTGGTTAGCCACCCCTGTTTTATAGTATATGCCAAGCAGCATATTAGCAGAGCCATTAGGAGTTTGTTTGTTTTTAACCAGGAAAGCAAATGACCATCTACAACCAGGAACCAGTTCTTTCTCACAAATGAGAATAAATTCATTATCAAAAACTCTGGATATCCAAGAGCATGTTGAAATCTCTTCACCATGTTCTTTCACAAGAATTACTTCTCCCATACCTGTCTATGTATGGGAAGTTTCCCTATTATACACATTTTTGCAAAACTTTTTTTTCTCCAAATACAAAAATGTGTTATATGTTGGGTTTCACTGACCCATGCATTTTTATGCACACTTTACCTCAGAATGTGCATTTTTTACACTCATTGCTTAACTGCAGAACTGCATCGCAAAATTCAGAGAAGTGCAAATACAGAAGGATGGCTTTGTTTGTTTTGCAAAGTGTAGGTTCACCTTTCAATCCAAATGGCATCAAACTTCTCCTCCTATCTGCATTAGAACATCTAATAGGGCCAAGGGTGTTTCAGGAATGTTAGAGAACCTGCTAGACATTTCCAGGGATCGGCTAAGGGCAGCAGAAACAGACTTTCATCTGCCTATATTTCATTTCTTTTTGCCCTATTTTATTGCAGGTGTTTGGCCACAGAAGCTGTTTCTGGATTTGCTTGGGCTCCAGAAAAACAAACAACTCATTTCATTTATCTCCTTGTCAGTACAACTCCCCCATTGCTTGCATAATATACGAGGCAAGCCACTTAATCCCAAATATCATCACTGAGGTCTGTTCAGACACAAATCCAAATATACTAGTTTAGCTAATCTGAGGAAAGGTGCATTGAATTAAACTGTAGTACTTACAATTTAGCCTGAACTTAAGCTTCCTATGCTACATTCAGAAAATTAAACTAGGGTTGTTATTTATATAGAATATCAGCACAGTTTTATTTGCTTTTGGCAAGTGGCATGCATAGGAACTGTTTTTAACTCTGAATCCTTGGCATATGGCTTTTTTCCTCCAAACTAAATTAGTTGCTTGATGCATTAGCACAGTATTAATTTCAAGTGCTTTGACGTTTTTATAAACCATTACACTGCACTCTTTTAATCAACAGTACTTGTGTTCTTATCAGTGTGCTTTGGTGGGAGGCATCGATTAAGATGTTCTTAATGGATTATCAGATATTATCTCCAGTGCAATTTGTAAAGAATTAAGTTCATAATTTTCCAATTTGTGATCCCAGAAAATTCAGTTCTCTTTAATAAGATATGATTTATAGCTGGGAACAATGATTAGTTTTTCTATGCAATCTGGGGATTAAATTTATGAACACAGTTCAAGCATAAGGAATTAAAAGAATATTGATAAGAAACGACCCAGATCTCCCCAGATGTCTCAACATACGCAAAACGAATGAGCCTTTAACAATTACTAGTACAGTGATAAACATGTACACCTGTGCAATGCTTTAAAACACTCAAATATTCATTCTTTAAGCATGCAGCCTATTATACCTTTACCTTACCTGTTATACTTTGTAGAAAGTTTTATTGAACTCAGCGGGACATACATATGAGAAGACACTATAGGATTGCACATTTAGATTTGCAATTTTGCATATGATGATTTGAAACAAGATTGGAGTGCAGTTCTATTTAATGCAATGGTACATGCAAATTGGATCTTGTACTGTGAGGTCATTTTTGAATGGAAAAGTATTGTATGGAAAAGTAATAAATCTTTATTTAAGATTTATTCACAAATTTAGCATAACTCATTTACTCCTCTCTTTCAAAGCTTTCTTTTGCTGCCTCACTTTCCCCATATCTCTCTACTCCTCTGGTCATGCATTATAGCTAGTGCAGTAATTTGATTCAGGGCCTAATATCCATGTATCAGAAATCACCACAACCTGACTAAAAAGATTGGTATTAAATTGTCAGGACACAGACATATTTTCATATATTTCGTTCAACCATTCCGCATAAGTAGCCATGCTCAAATGTCCACATAAGCTATATTGTGTCTGCCCTGAAACTTCAAAATAAATTGATTTTTATATATATGACTCCAGTGTGGGACTTTTTAGATTATTATTTGGGTTTAAAACAAAGAAAGGAGATTAAAAAGAGTTGCTTATAAAATGTGGATATTTCTGAATTTTCAATGCTGGGTAGAATGCAAGAACATAAGACAGGCCTTCTGGAGCAGGCCAATGGCCCATCTTGTCCGGCATCCTGTTCTCACAAAGGCTGACCAGATGCCTATAAGCTGGACAAGAGCACAACAGTACTCTGCCCACCTGTAAATTCCAGAAACTAGTATATTCACAGGTAGAATGCCTCTGACAGTTGAGGTAGAACACAGCTATTTCGGGCAGGGCAGAGCCTCCACTACACTCTCCTCTGCTTCTGTTGACAAGCCAGAGCAGGAGGTGGCAGTAGTTACACACACACACAGAGAGAGAGAGAGAGTTCTGCCAGTAACAGGTAGGCACAACAAAGAGGCCTTGATTGGACCCATCTCCAGGAGCTGGCCTTGCTTAGGATTCAGTGGCTCCTTTTCTGATCCAGCTCCACTCCACTGAAAAACACCTGTTCTGGATTAGGGTCAGGGACTGCAGCCTTCTAGTTGCCATAACTTTAGTGTTTAGTTATGGGGAGCAGCATGAATGACTGAGCAAAATAACTGGGTGCATTAATAAAGGACAGGATAAAAGTTGGCAGGTGAGGCTCGGAAGGAATCACTGCAAGTGTGGGGAGCAAGATAAATAATGGAAACCATCCCATGACTCAATGTGAGATCACTGAATCTGAGGCTAGATGAGTACAGGGATATTTGAGGTATTCAACTTCTGTGAATCCAAAAGTGAACTGATCTGAACTGCACCTCTCAGAGCCTTTTGGAACATAATTATTCTTCAGATTGTGCCTTTTTCTGAATTTTGCAATATGGTTCTTGGCTCAAAACAACAAACCAAAATGCCTTAAACAGGAGTATTTTAGGATAACATATATTTAGAAATAAAAAGGTAAAGGGACCCCTGACCATTAGGTCCAGTCGTGACCGACTGTTGGGTTGTGGTGCTCATCTCGCTTTATTGGCTGAGGGAGCCAGCGTACAGCTTCTGGGTCATGTGGCCAGCATGACTAAGCCGCTTCTGGCAAACCAGAGCAGTGCACGGAAACGCCGTTTACCTTCCCGCCGGAGCGGTACCTATTTATCTACTTGCACTTTCTTGTGCTTTCGAACTGCTAGGTTGGCAGGAGCAGGGACCGAGCAACAGGAGCTCACCCCATTGCAGGGATTCAAACCTCCGACCTTCCAATCGGCAAGTCCTAGGCTCTGTGGTTTAACCCACAGTGCCACTGTGTCCCTATGTTTAGAAATGCATACATTCAAATAAATTGGTAAATGCCATGTTTTGTGATAAAAGAAATATTTATAAATATCTACAAAGTAGGTTTGATCAGGTTAATGAGGAAATGGGGGCAGAGCAGACTTAGAGAAGAAGACATTCACATTGGACACAGACCATAAAGAGACAGATCCATTCGTCCCTAGGTGAGTGGCTCCCTATTTGCCTAACCCGAGACTTCAGACCACTGCTGTGTGCTGAGGTTTGGGACAAGACGAACAGGAAGCCTGAAACCAGATGAGTCCTTCCTAGCACGTTAACACAGATGGGGTTCAAGGGAATCTGTGGATTCCAACAATGGTGTGCAACTACAGCTCCCATCATGCTTGTCCATTGGCCAGGCCCATATACATATGCCTTTGGGTCACCATTTCCCTGCCTGTGAGTGATAAGCAACAACCTTTCACACACATCCATTGCCTGTGTTGTTTTATGGGGGGATACCTCTTCATATGTGGGACGTGGGTGGCGCTGTGGTCTAAACCACTGAGCCTAGGGCTTGCAGATCAGAAGGTCGGCGGTTCAAATCCCCGCGACGGGGTGAGCTCCTGGCAACTGAGCAGTTCGAAAGCACGTCAAAGTGCAAGTAGATAAATAGGTACCGCTCCGGCAGGAAGGTAAGCAGCATTTCCATGCGCTGCTCTAAGCCAGAAGCGGCTTAGTAATGCTGGCCACATGAACCAGAAAAACTGTTGGCGGACAAATGTCAGCTCCCTTGGCCAGTAAAGTGAGATGAGCGCCGCAACCCCAGAGTCGTTCGCAACTGGACTTAACTGTCAGGGGTCCTTTACATTTACCTTTTTACTTCTTCATATGCTCAGTGCTATGGACTTTCTCTATTGG
Organism: Podarcis filfolensis; assembly: GCF_964270895.1. Lineage (NCBI taxonomy): Eukaryota > Metazoa > Chordata > Lepidosauria > Squamata > Lacertidae > Podarcis > Podarcis filfolensis. Next base: position 35,955,818 of record NC_139603.1, on the reverse strand, counting down.
GCTTCCTCATACAGCGTTTCCTTTCTTTGGAGGACTATTCCCTCCTCTTTACTTGCACAGCCTTGTGATTTCTGGAAATGTTATTTTCTACTTTGTTGCTGGGTTTGAAACCCCCAGCTGCGCAAAGGGTTGGGATCACATGTGAATCTGGACATAGCAGCTCTTTGGATATAGAATCCAGTTTTTAAAAATAATAATTAGAATCCAAAGCCATCTCCAAAGGCCTTTTGAAAAGCATCCACTCCAAACAATTGAGTCACTCCTAAACATCTGAAACCGTATACAGAATGACAGCTGCATTTGGGTAAATACATCAAATATACAGAAATGTATAAAACTTAATCACATCATTTATAGAGTGGCTGTTAAGCTGCAAATTGCGTTGGAGAGACATGTTTAGAAGGAGGGAGTCACCTTAGCAGTCTGCCCATAGTGCTTCTTAGTATTAGTCTGGAACTAATCTGCATCAGCGTGAAATGAATTGGATTTGGTTCATAACCAGCACTTGAATATTATTTAGCTCTTACCAGGGCTACGTACAGAGCCGGTTAAGTGTCAGTCATAAATCATGTTTGTTAATGGACTTGCTAGGAGCAGAGATATTCATGTTCTGTGGCTAAGACAGAGAACTATGGCTTGGATCAGTTTGGTAAGTGAAACACGTAGTACGTTTCCTAGCCAATACTACTGGAAGTTATAAAGACAAAAGATAAATTTAAAAGACATCTTGATGGGATCATTTTAAGAGTCTATACTTCAAAGGCTTTCAGCAAAGGTTCCCTTTCGGGGAAAGCACCATAGCTCAGGGGTAGAGGGGCTGCTTTGCATGCAGAAGATTCAGTCCTCAGCATCTCTAGGTAGAGCTGGGGAAAATGCCTGTCTGATACCCTGGTGTAGGCAATATCGAGCTAGATGGACCAGTGGTCTGACTCAGTATAAGGAGATTCCTATGCTCCCTCGTGACAGCAGCCACAAAATTAAAAGACGCCTGCTTCTTGGGAGAAAAGCAATGACAAACTTAGACAACATCTTAAAAAGCAGAGACATCACCTTGCCAACAAAGGTCCGTATACTAAAAACTATGGTTTTCCCAGTAGTGATGTATGGAAGTGAGAGCTGGACCGTAAAGAAGGCTGATTGCCGAAGAATTTATGCGTTTGAATTATGGTGCTGGAGGAGACCCTTGAGAGTCCCATGGACTGCAAGAAGATCAAACCTATCCATTCTTAAGGAAATCAGCCCTGAGTGCTCACTGGAAGGACAAATCCTGAAGCTGAGGCTCCAATACTCTGGCCACCTCATGAGAAGAGAAGACTCCCTGGAAAAGACCCTGATGTTGGGAAAGATGGAGGGCACAAGGAGAAGGGGACGACAGAGGACGAGATGGTTGGATAGTGTTCTCGAAGCTACCAGCATGAGTTTGACCAAACTGCGGGAGGCAGTGGAAAACAGGAGTGCCTGGTGTGCTCTGGTCCATGGAATCACGAAGAGTCGGACACGACTAAACATCTAAATAACAACAAATGCTCCCTTTGCTTCTGCTATGCTTCCATAGAAGCCAACTCCTAGGGTCCAAGGAGGTTTTGGCCCCCACAATAAAATATTTGACGGGGCTACCCCACCCCCAAAGTTGATGGGCATTGTCATTCAAATGGTGTGTGATTGATTATGTGGGGCAGGGCTTACCCAATATTTTATTCAAGTTGGCATGTGGTAGCCAACTATGTAGGTTCCTGTTCTAGGTTGTCCTATTTTTAAGAAATTTAAATGCCTGACCTGCTTTCCTAGGAAAGAAAGGAGTCCATACTTAACCATATGATCCCTTTTTCCCAGTACAAAAACTAAATATTATGTACAATTAGCAGCTGCTTTTATGCGAACTGTTGCAAAGTAAAAACATATAGCGCAGGTTTCCTTCCTCTATATGCCTGCTTTACACACAGAAATTCACACATTTAATTTCATAAAACTATTCATGGCTTTGATGAAGAATACACTCATATTCTGCCAGTATGTTCACTAAAGATATGGCAACAATTGATATTTCAATGATAAAGAAGTCGTTTCTTCACTTTTTGGTGCTGAATAATTGTTAATTTGAATGTGGCAGTTAAAATGGAATCTATAGAGAAATATAATTTAATGAGAGCTGAAGTTATGGGTAGAGCTCCAGATAATGAATGACTTTCTCTACACATAGCAGCCTGGATACTTTCAGTTACATGGCTGTGTGTGTAAAGTAGCTAGAGTTATATTGTGTATTCTCCACATTGAACCAGTGAGTAGAAACTAGTAATTTTTCGTGGAAATGTTCCCAGAAAGAACAACTGCGGGATATGAATGCTGATCCTTTTAATGCTCCCTTGGCCCAACTGTTTCCCATGACAGCTACTCCTTTTGCACCATTTTTTTTTTAAAAAATAATATTTATTACTTTTAAAACTTACAAGAAAAAAAGAGAAGAAAAAAGACATTAAGAAAAAACAAAAGAGAGAAAAAAAGACAGCACAATACAATATATAAACAATACAAAACACAACCTTAACACATTAAACTAAACAAAACAAAACAACAACAGTTTAAAAACATACACCATACCATTTCATTACTCTATCTTTCATTCCCTTGTTTCATCGACCTCCTCTCACCTCCCTTTTTGTATTCCACTTCTGTTAATTGTTTCAGCAAATCCTTTCCATCTTTCTCTATTTTTTGTCATATAAATATCTTAACATATTTTTAACCTTATTTTCCATTAATGCTAAAGTACTTATTTATGCTTAACTCCTTTATAACATTTCTACTAAAGCCATAAAATTTCATCCCAACATTTTTCTAGCACTCATTATTTTTACAGTATTTCTATATATAAACTTTAAACTTTTTCAATCTTCTTCCACCATCTCTTCTCCCTGGTCTCGGATTCTGCCAGTCATTTCGGTCAATTCCATATAGTTCATCAACCTGGAGATCTTCTGTCCGAGGCTCTTAACTCTTTTCCAAGTCCCTTCTGCAGGTCTTCCTCATATTCCTTGATGCTGAAGAGCAGATCTCAGGGAGACTCCGACCCAACAATGCTTCCATTCCTTCTCGACAGGTCAGCCAACTCTCCATAGTCAAAACCAAGGTCCACGTAACATTCCAGGACATGTTTCAAAGTTCCTCCAAATCCAAAGGCCCCCACAACTCCAATCACCTCCTGACCCAAATCCAGGAACCAAAGGTCAGTAAAACCCTGCATGAAAGGGTCTACCCAACTTTCCTTCTCCAGTCCAAGCAGGGCTCCGATCCTGAAAATCTGAATTTTTCTATAATCAATCATAAAAGGCCTCAACTTATAGTCCTCAATTTGCCTCTGTAAGGCTGGGGCTCCCACTTGTATTACTTTAGGTTCAACAACAACAACTTTCTCCTTCGTCTTCTCCCCAATTTGTCCTGTCGAAGTAGGTTCCTGTGTTAAATCCTGAATAATTTCTGTATTGATGTTCACTTTTTGTCCCAAATTAATCACTTTTTGTCCCAAGTTCTCAAGTTTAGTAGTCATAACATCCGTCTTCTTATGGAGCTGTTCCAGCGAATAGCTTATCTTACATAATACAGTCACTAAGGCTTCTTCTGTCGACATTCTTGAATGCTCCAAGGTCAATCACTGATTCTCACAGTTTCTTATCTTGCAGCTGGAGAAGCCCCAGCTCCACTCTTGTAACAGTTTCAAAAGCTCCCTCTAGAGGAAAACAGTCTCCACTTGTATCAATCCTTTCAAGCACAATTCAAGCAATAAAGTTAGTTTCAATTTTCAGTTACTTTTCCTCCTTTTTAAGCTTCTAGCTTTTGCACCATTTTTTACCAAATCCTGGCTGCTGTTACCTGCCTCTTTATTATTATTATTATTATTATTATTATTATTATTATTATTATTATATCCTGCCCATCTGGCTGGGTTTCCCCAGCCACTCTGGGCGGCTTCCAACAAAAATTAAAAATACATTAAAATGTCACACATGAAAAACTTCCCTGAACAGGGCTGCCTTCAGATGTCTTCTAAATGTCAGGTAGTTGTTTATCTCTTTGACATATGATGGGAGGGTGTTCCACAGGGTGGGTGCCACTACCGAGAAGGCCCTCTGCCTGGTTCCCTGTAGCTTTGCTTCTCACAGTGAGGGAACCGCCAGAAGGCCCTTGGCGCTGGATCTCAGCGTCCGGGCAGAATGATGGGGGTGGAGGCGCTCCTTCAGGTATACTGGGCCGAGGCCGTTTAGGGTTTTAAAGGTCAGCACCAACACTTTGAATTGTGCTCGGAAACGTACTGGGAGCCAATGTAGGTCTTTCAAGACCAGTGTTATGTGGTCTCGTCGGCCGCCCCCAGTCACCAGTCTAGCTGCTGCATTCTGGATTAGGTGTAGTTTCCAGGTCACCTTCAAAGGTAGCCCCACAAAGAGCGCATTGCAGTAGTCCAAGCGGTAGTCCAATATTAATGAATTATCATCCATTAATAAAGGTGGTTCCATACCATCAGTGAATGAAATGCTGTAAACAGCTATAGCCAATCATATTGGCTTAACCCTGAATAGCAAATCCAATCTGCATAGGTGATGATGTCAGTGAGGAAAGTGAGGGCAACTGTGATGAAGGCAAGTGAGGACAATGTGTTGGTAAGTCAAGGGACATTTTTGGGGGAGGAGTAAAGCAAAACCATGGGGAAAGATATTACTAAAACATTTGCCAAAAAGAAAAGAATCATTACTACAGTACTCAGCTCGAGAAGTATGCTTTTACGTAGTGCACATCCCTAGTTGCCGCTGCTGCTTTGCTGCTGAAATTCACATAAATGCAATGGCAAAAATAAAGTGCTACCACATCACACGAATCCCTGGAAAATACTGCTTCTATCCAGGAATGCTGCCCGGAAGGATTTATCCTTGTCTAAAGCAGCCCTAAATAAGTGACCGAAGGCAATGGCTTTTCTGGTCCTTTTTATAGTATCTGAAGAGTCCTGGCCATCATCTGCCACAGAAACAGCAACATAGCACAACAGCATCAAGCAACAGACAATGGGGAATGGGGTGGGGGGAAGAATTCTCAACAAAAGCCACAAACAAAAACAGTGCACATTATGCAGAAATTGCCTTGGCATGCAGGTCATTGGTGATTTCATTTGTAAGTAATGTTTTGATTGTCACAGATTATATGTTGCTCTCATCCCCCTGACATTTGTTGTACGGTGGGATTGATTTTTGTGCTCCAGTATGAAAAGGTCACTTTGATCAATGCAGTGTAATTGGCACTAAATTAGGATCATATCAGGTTATTTTGCTATTTAATGATGAAATATTAAAGAATAGCATGGGAAGATTGCAGGCACTAAAGTGCACTTTAAACCTGCTTTAATGATGTTTTATTTTGTAAGGGGAAAATTGAGAGAGAAAAAACAACTAAAGTGCAGAAAATGACTGTGATGTATTACAAGAGTGGCCTAGAATTATATATTTTCACTTGAGATGGACTAAAAGCCCCAGACGCCAAACACCAAGCAGCCAGTCTTGCATCTGCTATGCTGAGGGGAATCCTCTGTAGCACTCGCGGTCAGGATTGTGCTCCTGGTCTATTAATTAGAGTTTCTTTATGTGAGAAGAATCAGACCTTGCAGGTTTCAGTCCTCAGACCTCTCACACCAAGTCCTTCCTTCTAGCTCAGATTCCACCGCAGCCAACAAGAAAGCTGAAAGACTCTTCTGCAGTCAGAGAGCAGATGGTGGTGCGTTTTACAGCCCAATAAACAAAGCAAGTAAAGTAGAATATTAGGGCTTTGCCTGAGTCAGCCCCTCTCTTAGGCAAGGCTGTCCATGCTCAGGACTATTGTTCATGCATGCAACTGTCTGGGGAATAGTTATGGTGTTGAGAGGGAGTCTTGTATGTGGAGTCTTCTTCTCCTTCTTCTTCTTCTTTGGCAATTACTCGTAGCTGAGTAAGATTGCCTTCCACAAACACAGTTTTAACAGTGAGTGCATAAGTAACTGTGGAGGCCAATTCTGGATGCACACGTCCTTCCACAGTGGGGACATAGCATGTGCAGGATAAGACACAACAGGCAACTGGATTCCTGAGATAAGGCAGATAAAAATGAGCTGGGTGTTAATAATAAAAAGAACAGCAATAACTTTGCATTGACATTAGAGTTCTGATGGCCACTCTGGAATCTGCCATGTTTTTGATGAACTAGCTCATGAGTCATGCTTATAGAATAAGCAATTCCCTTGCATAATACACCCTGTACGCCTGTAATGTTTGGAAAGCTCAGACATGGCAAACTATTTAAAGTGTTAGTTATATGTTCTACAGGCATGATCCAGCCAAAGTTTTTTTTAAAAAAGGTAAAGGACCCCTGACAGTTAAGTCCAGTCGCGAACAACTCTGGGGTGGCATTTGTCCACAGACAGCTTCCTGGTCATGTGGCCAGCATGACTAAGCCGCTTCTGGCGAACCAGAGCAGTGCATGGAAACGGCGTTTACCTTCCCGCCAGAGTGGTACCTATTTATCTACTTGCACTTTGACGTGCTTTCGAACTGCTAGGTGGGCAGGAGTTGGGACCGAACAACGGGGCTCACCCCATTGCAGGGATTTGAACTGCCAACCTTCCGATCGGCAAGCCCTAGGCTCTGTGGTTTAGACCACAGCACCACCTGCATCCCTCCAGCCATAGTTAAGCACATTCAAATCCCATTGGTTTTAGTGGGAGTTATTGGTAGTGCCTGTAGTATGGGGGTGGAGTGAGAACCCTGTTGCATAGCTTAGAATCTGGGAAAGAAGAACAGTGGCATGCTGCACTCTTTAAAGATTCCACCCACTCCACTTTATATAAAGGTGGCAGAGACCTTACAGTCATACATGGGTCTGTTGACATAACATCTTCGTTGTCTCTAAAATTCCACTATACACAAACCTCTTTGTGTGCTGTCATTAAGCGGCTGCTCGTATCTTGATTTTTAGAAAAAGACCACCTAAAAAAAGTCATTTCATCTTTGTGTTGATTTTACAATGTTGTTATATATACTCTGTTGCCTTCTGATATCTTGCTCTCTTTTGGAAATAATATACTCGATGTCCCTTTTTTTATCTGTGGATCAATATTTCTGGGTTAGCCGAAAGCTTAACATCTAAATCTGTTAAGTTCATGGTACAGCCCGATAAGCTACAGGACAGTGTCAGGGCAGCTTTTCTACTGCTGAGCAGATTTTCTGCTAGAATGGCTGCATTTAAAATAAAATTACGTACACAACATATATCAAAACTGCACAGTCATTGTGGCCAATGTTGCAACTGTTGGTGTCAGCGGCACTTTGCAAAGTTTGGGATGCAATTATATCTCTCAAGGTGCTTCACAAAGGTGACCTGCACACAGTGTCACCATCAAAATAATGTTAGAAAAGAACTGGACACAGCCTCAGAAATGCATCTCTCTGCCACTGATTTAAGAATATTTATATGTCCAGTGAAAACAAGCTATAGAATATGAATTAAGGGTGTGCAAGCATCCAGCTGCCTCCAAAAGAATCAAGCCTTTGTGAGCATTCTATCCAGTGCTTGCAAAGCTCAAGATTTATGCAGGGGATGCGGGTGGCGCTGTGGGTTAAACCACAGAGCCTAGGACATGCCGATCAGAAGGTCGGCAGTTCGAATCCCCGTGACGGGGTGAGCTTCCATTGCGCTGTCCCTGCTCCTGTCAACCTAGCAGTTCGAAAACACGTCAAAGTGCAAGTAGATAAATAGGTACCGCTCCGGCGGGAAGGTAAACGGCGTTTCCATGTGCTGCTCTGGTTCATCAGAAGCAGCTTAGTCATGCTGGCCACATGACCCAGAAAAACTGTCTGTGGACAAACGTTGGCTCCCTTGGCCAATAAAGCAAGATGAGCGCCGCAACCCCAGAGTCGGTCACGACTGGACCTAATGGTCAGGGGTCCCTTTACCTTTACCTTTACCTTTCCATCTGAATGCTCACCAAAAGGGGCTCATAAAAACTGGTTCTTCCCAATAACTGATCTTGGTACAGGGAAGAGGAAGATGCTGGCAGCAAGGAGGCATGTCTTCCAGTGTTAGCAGAGTCACTTGAATAATGCAGGCAGAGTCCAGAGACTTTACTTTACTTGGTAAAGGTAAACTGAGCCAAAACAGAACATAATATGAGGAGCTTTGTTCATTTCAGGAAGACATACAACTACGCATACAGGAGGGAAATCCATCAGAACTACACAGCCAATCAGAGCAAGGATCATGCTACTCTGATTAGGTAAGACCTCCTCAACCACCACCCTTTTGGTTGGCTGACATCTGTAAACAGAATTAACACTTAGGCTACTAAGTGAATAATCCATGCCATTGGTACTTCCAACATCCAGCTAGTGAGATTGACAACCATAAAAGCTTCTGGATTGAGATGTCAGAGATTATTATGATGGATTGTCACCTGACTTGTGGAATCTCAGTATAGCAGTGAACAAACACCTCCATAACGGTGTTGCCAGATGGGTTGGCTCAAAGCATCAATTTCTCCTAATGTATATGTTTAAAACAAATATTGCCCTAGCCTACATTTCACACGTTTAATTTTCTGTTTAGTCCCACGAGTCCCTATGATTTATGTTTTAAGGAGGAGCAATATGCAACATGGCTTTAAGTCAATATTTCCCCAGGTTTTGCATCTAGAGTAACCCTCAGCGTCATAAGTGGCAATAAATAGAGTATGTTATTTTCTCCACAGTAAATGCACACACTCTCCAATGATTCATAAATGTTGCTGAGCAAGAGCAAGCTGCATGTGATACGCTCTGAAAAGAAGCTATTGTAGTAACTTTGCTTGTGGCTTTGCTGTCATTGTTTGCATTATCTCTTTATAAAAACTGTGGAAAGATCACTCTGCAGATACGAAAACGTGCATTAAGAAGCAAGTTTTTAAGGGGGAAAAGAACAACCCTTCTTTCAGCTAGAATAATGCACCTTAGAGAGAGAATTAGGCCAATTGATTGTCTACTCACAAAAGGAGAGAACATTGCACAAAACAGGCTTCCTTGTGATACATTAGCAGCAGCACATGCTGTATGTTTACAAGGAGCTCATGTCTGTGCGCTGGCAGAAATGTGGTTCAGGAGGCAAGTACACAGCCTCAGTGTTTCCCAGGTGGCGGGAATGCAGAAGACCCAAGGGTGCTATAGAAGGCAAAGAAATTGCTCTCTGGGATGCCCTCATTTGAAGGACCAGGAGAGTAATGGTCTGGTGGTGCTGGTGTCTTTGCTCAATTTGCATGCAGTTCCCTCCTCCAGCCAGTAGTTGCAGTGATGCAACTGTGATGGATGAACCCCCTCCTCACCCTTGCCTCAATTTGGCCAACTTAGCTATTTTCCTACGTTGGCTAGATCTCAAACCACTCACGAACTGGTTTGAATACCCTGTTGTGCTCCCAATGCTCTCACTGAAAGGACAGCAAGGTTGTTTGAAAAGTGTCTCAAACCTCTTTACCTGGTTGCTGCTATAAGAACCAGGTTTCTCTGTCCACTCCCTTCTTAAGAGGCTGCAGGTTTTGCAGTAGTGATGGTAGAGGCAGCTGTGTGTTTCCTCTCTTCATTTCTGGAACCCCTGCTACAGCAGCTATCCACTCACTAAGGGGGGAAGGACATATTAGGCACCTCTGCAGCCACTGCCACACCTAAAACTAGAGGAGAGCAGGAAGGGGTTGAAGAGGGTAGGTGGTGATGGGAAATGAATAATTTGAATACGGAAGGGTTCTTCTCTGGCTTGGATTTTAAACTGAATTTAAGGGGAAAACTGGATTCAGCTGAGCATTAGAAGTCATCCAGAGTCATATACCAAGCGAAGTAATTGCATACCTCAGTGATATCACTGAATCCTTGCCTGACCCACAGGGTTCTGATTCAAATAATGAGGAAAAGTTGCACATAAAGAGGATCACAGGCCAAGTTATCTTGTGAAATGTCCTGAGATTGCTCTCTTCCCTGGGATGAGGGTTGAAATACACAACATGGCGTAATGTTCCTTGGTGTTATCGTTCTGTTTTGTAACATGTGTTGTATTATTTTTTTTGAACATTTAGATGACCACCCTGATGCTTATGAATTGTAATGCCATATCTCTCATCAGTGGCATATGATGTTTTAGCTGGGTACAGTGACAATTCCCCCGTCCCATACCATCACCCTATTCCTGTTCTCCAGTCTACAGGAATTATCAACCAACTGGGGAAGCGTTTTGATGGTAGACATGATGCATGTTTTTGCACCACAGTCTTCATGATAGGGAGTGACAGTAGCTGTGCATGTTTCATTTTCCACAAGACCACCCACCCATGCTACAAGGTCAAACACCCCTGACTCACTCACCTTTGGTTTGATTAAGAATTCATAGAAAGCTACCTCACACCAAGCCAGACTCTTGGTTCACTCACACCAGTATTTTTTATTGAGAGCAGTTTCCCCTGGTTTCAGTCTTCTTCAGCCCTTCTTACAAATGCCAGGGGGCATTTCATATTCCAAGAGACGAGCATGGGTATGGCAACTACTGAACAGCATGTACTTTAGTGGTCAGTTCGTCTAGTTCCCATAAGGATGCTGCAGCAAGATTATCCACAGCCTGGTGAGCCTCCTATGGGTGCTGGCAGCCAATTTGTGGAGTGGCGTTGTGGCTGCCATAGCTGAGGAGGGGGAACAAGAGATCTCAGTGGTCTGTGCATCTCATGTGGCCCCATTCCTCAGGGAAAGGAATGGCACTGGCCTCCTTTAGCAAGATGGGTCCTTTCTCTTTTAGTAACAACACTTAGACATGATAGGGGGCCACCAGGGCAACTGCCCCACAAGGACTATTGCACCCACTTTTCCCCCAGATGCCCATTTGACCATACATAGTTTACTTTGAAGCATTTCTTCTTTCCAGTACAAACCTGAAAGTCTACGAGGCATGATAATATTAACCCCCAATTTCTATGACCTCTCATAAAACAGTCCAGAGAACAAGTAGCAGGCTAAAAGGATTCTAATGATCCCTTTGGACACTTATGTTCACATAATGACTGTTAGAAGATTTATATGCTCTGTATAGGTATAATTAGACACCCACAAACCCATTTGACCCTACCGAGGTGAAAAGCTCTTCTGCTTTTCAGCAGATGAATCGATAACTCACACGTTTTACCACTGTGGAGTGAAACTGAGGAAATGAAAATCTGATAATTTTGCTCCCAGTGCAGTCTAGACAGAGGAGAGCAGTTTTAGCCTCTGACAGGAAGATCTATTTCCAGTTTCTCAAAAGGCTAGTGTCAATTCCAAAACTTCTCCCGATATTGATTTTCAGTTTTGTTAAAAAGGATGTTTTATTAGGAAATATTAGTCCCAGAGACCATGTAAAGCTTGTGTCTATTTCAGAGGTTGATGAAATCATGGTTTTAATTTGGATCCGGTGTGTGCGCCTCGATCCCAGCATCATTTTGTGTGGTGATTGCAACAAAAGCAGGCAACCTCCGAGAAGTTGCTTTAGTGCCATATGAGTCAATTTAGAACAGCTCGGAGGATGCAGCAGACTGATTTATAAATAATACTCTGTGTGTGCAGCTACTTCACATAGTCCAAAGAAATCCTCTGTAGCTCACAGGGCTGTAAGGCTCCTTCAACATCATGATTTCGAAATTACTGCATCACTGAAAATCGAGTGTTTCCTAATGTATGTTAAGGCAACGTGCACCACACAGAGAGAGTGCTAAAAGGGAAAGCAAACTTCTTGTACAAATGCCGTCAAGAATGTAACATACAAAAGAATGGGTGCTGTCAATACAATTTTGCTTTAGCATTCAGAAGATGGAAGCAATCCAGCCAAAGTTTGAGTCCCATTGATTTCAGTGGGAGAGAGTTAAGCACCTAGGAGAGAATTAAGCTAATGGTAGGATGAGTCATGTGTTTAAGTCCTCCACTCAAATCAATGGGACATAAAGGTGCTTAATTGTGACTGGATTGGGATAACTAGTATTAACACCAAGTGACATTCTCAATGAGGATCTGATCTTTTAGGAAAGGAAAGAGCTGTTGTGCTCAGGTCCTGCCTGTGGGCTTCCCGTAGGATGCTGGACCAGATGGGCTACTGGCCAGTTGCAGCTGGTTCTTCTTACATTCTTATTTCCCCATAGTCTATCCAATTCATATTTTCACGCGGCTATGTAACTTGCTCGATGATGTACATTTCAGTACTCTAATACAAATGTTGAATGGACTTGCACCCATCAGGGAGCATTCAGACAGCTCAATTTGCCATAGGCATATCAGGGGAGGAATCAGCAACCAACCAAAAACAAGGGGCTGTGCCAGCTGGCCCTACATCACAATTTAGTTTAAGGATTGCTCACTTGATCTGTGGATGAATTGAGGCAAAGTACTTAGTTAGGCAATGTTTTCCCCTGCTAAAATTATTCATACAACCCTTTCTGGTTGTGGTAAGATGTTAACCTAATCCTGAAAACATATACCACTCAAAAGTTATCCAAGCAATATTACCAAATGAATATTAAGCACAAGCATTTTTGTATTTTTATTTTGATGAGAATAACAGAGTGGAAAATATATTATTATTTTATTGTTACTATTAAGATGCTTATTAATTCTACCAAAATACCAAAAAATAATCAATGTCATATTATATCTTCAATATTTATTATCTGTGACATGTGCTTGGCAGCTTCTTAGAGGTACCACAAAGTTTTAGAATATGAAATACCGGTATGTGCCCCAGGGCAAATCACATTATTTTTAATAAAAAAAAAAAAAACCCACAACAACATTGTTCTTTTTGATGGTTTTTTTAAATGAATGCACAAATGGATAAAAGCTCTAAAAGGAAGCCCTTTCCCCGCACAGGGCTAGTGTAAATAAGAGGCTCTCTTTTCAAAGGAATGTATTTTATTGATGACCAAAAAGAACAAAAAGAAAAAGCCTTCCTGTTATAGAGAACCAGAATGGAATTTCTGCCCTAGTCATGAAACAATCTATGGACTTTAAAATCTGTGTAGGGGCGGGTATTGTTTTGTTTTTGTTTTATTATGCATTATGTGTCCTCATTTCTTATTTTTATGTCGTGAACTACCCAGTGATCTTCAGATGAAGGGTGATTTACAAATTTAATAAATAAATAAAAATATGGGGGTTCTTCCTATGGCTTTGTTTAAAATCCTAAGCATCAGCATGGTATTGAAACAGTTACTGAAAGACTGCTGAAAATTTATGTATGTTAAAAAGCTGAAACTCCACAGCATTAATCACTTTTCTTTATTCCTATAATGTAAGAGAACGTCAAAAGATTTCCTCCAAATTTCTAAGATTAAATCGGAACTTAACTATTGAATTGTGGAGGTTGCTTGCTTGGTGAGCAATGGCAATTTTTTGTATCACTGTTTTCTATTCCGCAAGTTGAAAATACTTGTGAAAAACATGATGAAGTGGCATAAGCACTTAACTTTTCAAGGGCACCCATGAGGCATATTAAAAGAGATGGGGTAGTTTTATTCTAGATAAAGAGTGATGGGATGCAGTGTTAAAAACACACACACATGCAATCACAATCTATGGGTATTAGTAGTTCAATGATATATTATTTGTCGAACGTTTCTATTCCAGTTTTGCTCACCACACAAGTATAACCAAAAAACACTTTTCAAAAACTCTTTCTGCTTACATGTATACTACTACTACTACTACTACTACTACTACTACTATGATGAAACTCATTCTAGTGTAGAGCCATAAACAGCTAAGTACCCCTTATATCAACAATTGATTACAACCAAAATCACATTATGCATTCCATTGTACAGTGGTACCTCTGGTTAAGAACTTAATTCGTTCTGGAGGTCCGTTCTTAACCTGAAACTGTTCTTAACCTGAGGTACCACTTTAGCTAATGGGGCCTCCCGCTGCCGCCACGCAGCTGCTGCACAATTTCTGTTCTCATCCTGAAGCAAAGTTCTTAACCTGAGGTACTATTTCTGGATTAGCGGAGTCTGTAACCTGAAGCGTCTGTAACCTGAGGTACCACTGTATTTGCACTCCATGGGTGCAGAACCCAACAGTATCTCAAAGGACAAAGCCCCATTCTGACAATAGCCCCAGGGCAACCCAGGGGATATCAGCATGGAGGAGTGGCATTGTGTTCTCTGGTCCTTTCGGCATCGATTTGCTGGGAGGGAGAAGGGGAAGCTTTCTCCTCCCAGCAAGCAACCAGTGAATTGCACCTGCTATACTTAATCTTGATGCATCTGAAAGAAATCTTTTGTTTACCATGAGAAAGAAGATGTACTGTTTTCTTTCAGGAAATATATATAGTCTTTCTCTCTGTCTCTCTTCTAAAGAAAGGAGCAGTATGGTACTAGGACCCCTGGATGGTTAGGTCCAGTAAAAGGCTCATCTTGCTTTCAGGCCGAGGGAGCCAGCATTTGTCCACAGGCAGCTTTCCAGGTCATGTGGCCAGCACTGCTAAACGGCTTCTGGCACAACGGAACACTGTGACGGAAACCTGAGCGCATGGAAACGCCGTTTACCTTCCCGCCTCTGCGGTACATATTTATTTACTTGCACTGGCATGCTTTCAAACTGCTAGGTTGGCAGGTGCTGGGAAAGAGCAATGGAAGCTCACTCCGTTGCAGGGATTTGAACCGCCAACCTTCCGATCGGCAAGCTCAATAAGCACCAGCGGTTTAGACCACAGCACCACCTGTGTCCCTAGTATGATACTACTTCAATCACTGTTGCTAGAAACGAGAAAAATGTAGATTTCGTAAACTGCTATAATTTACTTGAAAAGTTATATATTGTGCTTTGAGTAAAAACAAATGAACAAAGCAAAGCCTGTACTTTGTACTTTCAATTAATCCAACCAACTGAATAAAAGGGGGTGGGGAATCAGTGCTCACATTTGGGTGAAGGAGAGGATAGGAGACGTAGCTCATAATGATATCTGAAAGCTCCACTCTGACTCCCTCAGTTTTAACCAAATCAAGACAGGATGGACAAATCAATCTACATGTGAAGTGAACGTGACTTTCACAGCCATTTCACAAGTTACTGGGGAAGCTCTTAGTGGAGCATGATGACTTCATGTGAATGCTGCCATCCACATCAAATTTCTCATTTGAGATATAATAATCATCATTTCGTAGAGACAGCTTTCTGATTTTCTGCAATTAATTATATCATTTTAACAGAGGTAAACTTCAACCCCCTCCCATGTTCAAGAAACAATACTTTGCTTATATTTACCTGGAGATTATTGAAAAAGAAAATATTACAAACCTTTCAGCTGTGCCAGATATTTAATTAAATATGTAACAGTGCTTGGGGCATAGCTGCATTTTTAAGAGCCATTTGCTAATTTCTGTTGAAAGGCAAAATAAATAAATTAAAATTCTATTCAAATTAGGTTTCTGCATGTCTTATCTTTGTGTTTGTTTGTCGCTTTGCTCAACCCCCTCCCCCCAATGCTTGACTCCAATTATTTAGAAGAAAAAATGCATGTATACAACAATGCTTTTACCATATTTCAAAAGCAAAAAAGAGAAGAGTGTATCATAGGCGGAACAACCCTAAACTGATATTTCATTTAGATTGGAGACATGCCAGTGGGGTGGCTGCCTTGTCCATGAATTCTCAGCACACTCTGCGGGGGGGGGGAGCATACAAACAGAAAATAGAAGGCAGGCTATGAAGGGGTGAGACCTTTCCTCAGGGATATATGGTTATATGTTTATTCTATTTATTCAGTACCCATGGCACAGTCCTTTGGGCATGTGAAAGTTTAAAAAGGCAAAGGAGCACAAAAATTTAAAACAGAAGGGGACGTACTAATTATCAATTATTATTATTATTATTATTATTATTATTATTATTGTTGTTGTTGTTGTTGTTGTTGTTATTCAATTTAATGCCAAAATATGCTTCCTAGTGGTTTACAAGCATAAAAGCAAATGCATAAATGTAAAATTAGAAGTAGAAGTAGGAGGAGTAGTAGTTTATAACCTCTATCTTAACCTTTGGGAGTGGGGTTAACCCAAAATGTCCCAGCCATTCCAAGCAGCTGGAAAGCTCCCCACACCCAGTGCCATCCTGAAGTGAACATGCTGCCATTATTTGTTTATATAAGGCACTCCTATCTTGACATTAGTACAGTGGTACCTCGGGTTACATACACTTCAGGTTACATACGCTTCAGGTTACAGACTCCGCTAACCCAGAAATAGTACCTCGGGTTAAGAACTTTGCTTCAGGATGAGAACAGAAATCGCGCAGCAGCAGCGGGAGGCCCCATTAGCTAAAGTGGTGCTTCAGGTTAAGAACAGTTTCAGGTTAAGAACGCGCTTCACCAAGAGCTCCCAGGGCAGTTCACAGAATAAAAACAAGTAAATAGTTAAACCAAAGCAACAAAACAATATCCCTCCCTTCTCACAGTATTTCGAGGTGGCGCACAGAAAAACAGGCCATACAGAGAATGTGGCATACAGAACAGACACAAAAACCACACAGAAAATGAAGCACACTGTATGTCACTGGGTGTTGTTGGTATGATGCAAGATGCACAAAACTGTTGTATTATTTGCCTACAGTCATACTTGCATGGATGTCAAAATTTGCACGGCTTCAATCCAATATGCAAAACTATGGCACTTAATACTGAAAAAACTTGTAGCAGATATGCAAGGTCATTCTTGGCTAGTGAAAGCTTTCTCTCGGTGCTGTTGTTAGACCCCTAACTCTCATCAGCCCCAGACAGAATATAGCCAATGGTGAGATACGCTAGGAGTTTTAGTCCAACTACATTTAGATGGCTGGAAGTTCCTCACCTTCATTTTATTCCCATAACTTGGTTATATTTTGCATCTAGAGGAATCTTAGTTTGTCAAGCTGAACTGTAAAGCCTTATCTTTTTTTTCAGAAGGATGATAAGATTCTATTAATTGGGTTGTGGTTTATTTATTTATTTTAATTGAAATGGTGATGTCAATATTTAATAATTGCTACCATCCGAGGCTGGGACAGGCTAAACATATCAAATACATAGATGAACAAAGGAAATGAACAAATGAAGTCCCTACTCTTCATTATTATTTGCAGTTACAATTCTTCAACTAAGACTTCAAGGACTATCCTAATACTGCATGTCTATGCACTTACATATGGGAAGCTGGTGGCGCTGTGGGTTAAACCACAGACTTGCCAATCAGAAGGTTGGCGGTTCGAATCCCCGTGACGGGGTGAGCTCCCATTGCTTGGTCCCTGCTCCTGCCAACCTAGCAGTTTGAAAGCACGTCAAAGTGCAAGTAGATAAATAGGTACCGCTCCGGTGGGAAGGTAAACGGCGTTTCCGTGCGCTGCTCTGGTTTGCCAGAAGAGGCTTAGTCATGCTGGCCACATGACCCAGAAGCTGTACGCTGGCTCTGTCGGCCAATGAAGCGAGATGAGTGCCGCAACCCCAGACTCGGTCACAACTGGACCTAATGGTCAGGGGTCCCTTTACCCTTTACCTTTGTGCACTTACATGGGAGTAAGAACCACTGAACATAGAGGCACTTACCTTCAAGTAAACATGCATGGGATTGCACCATTAAAGTTTCCCATCAATATTCACAGGACAATGTCTATTGTTACATCACATTTATTTTTTAAAAAATACCCTCACCCCGAAGCTAATGAAAGAGTTTAAATTTCACAAGCTCAACTATACTTGGTTGAAGCCAGCAGATATGGCCAAAAGTCTGGAAGAGGAAACAAAATTCTTCGTCTAAGAGAAGAGGGCAAATCAAGTCAAACTTGGAAGTTTAGTTAAAAGTCCAGAAATAGCTAACCATAATACTCATGATGCATGACATTTTAGAGGCAAATGATACACTGCTAAACATAGCATGCAAATGTTATTTGAACTCCTGGTTTATGGTTGGTTTGTAATTAATTGCAAGTGATTCATGATCTTGACTTTCTGCATCAGAAACAAAAATATAGACTGCTGATTTATATTATTTTAGAGGGAGCTGTAATTTGTACTTAATGACTACCAATCGTGAACAACAGAATTTCCTGAAATCATCCGTGAGACTATATACATGTATATCACAGCAGGTTGGCAGAAGATATATCCTGATTGACTGG
>NC_139603.1:35845139-35932639 GCF_964270895.1 Podarcis filfolensis | reverse complement strand
GATTATGGAATTGATATGGAGAAAGAGCAGATGTTGACTGTAGAACAGCTGTAAGGCACATTTTTTGCCTCCCCCCCTTCCTCCCCTCCTCCCTGCACACCTTTGGACACCAAGCAGCACAGTCACCAGCTCAGAGATTTCATGACCCCCAAATGTAGTTCACCAAGTGGCAGGACTCTGCTCCTTTGAAAGAGCGGAGTGATAAACTGGAAGTGAGGCAACTCCTGTCTCCCAAATGAAGCAGCAAGAAATGCCCAAGGCTGCTCTCAGATACATAGCTGTCAACTTACAGATTTGAAAATAAGGGACCAGCAGCCTCGAAAATAAGGGATCAGCAGCCAAAATAAGGGATTTTGCTTAGTTTATGCAGAAATCCGGCACTGATGGAGCCATGCTGCTTTTGCTGCGACTGACTTGTTTTGCAGGGGGTTGGACTAGATGATCCTAAGGGTCTACAACTCCAACCAAAGAAGAGTGGCAGACATAACTGCTGAACGACGTCGAGATGGCAAAGCTTACAGGCAGAATTAGAAACCAGGAAGAGGACCTCTTTAATAAAGAATGGGGAAAGTTTATAATTTAGTTGAAACGCTGTTGTAAAGAGTCACATACATTGGTAGGATTGACAGAAAACTTGTAGTAAAAATTCGAACTATGGATGAACAAATGATTTATAAAAATAGAGTTATGAAAGGGATGCAGAGGGGGAAATCACTACATTAAGATGCTGCACTGGTTGGAGGGTATGCTAAGCAGCACGTCAGGGCTGCCGTCGTCCTGGCGCGAGGAGTTCCATCAGCCCTTCCCCGCCCAAGGGGGGGGGGAGGGAGAGAGACTTGCCCATGCCGCCCGTGAGCCCGGCATGAGGTGATTGCGGCGCCGCAGCAGCCGCTGAAGCGCCGTCCTTCTGCGTCCCTCCCCATCCCCTCCTCTTTCTCCTCCTTAAGGCCGCCTCCTCAGCTGCCGCCGCCGCTGCCTCCAGCTTCTCCTGGCAGCGTGGCGGAAGTCTTGCAAGAGAGGGGCTGCCTGCCTGCCTCCCGCCACCCGTCTCCTCACGACGCACCCCTGAGGGGGAAAAGGGAGAGCGGAGACATGGCATTGCATGTGCTCTCTCTCTCTCTCGTGGCGGAGGATCCCAAGCTGCTGCTTCCATCCCGAGCCGGCTGAGCATGAAACCCGGAAAATTTAAGGGACATCATCAATAAGGGACAGCAGCGGGACACAGCGCTGGGATAAGGGGGTTTCCCGCCAAATAAGGGACAGTTGACAGCTATGCTCAGATATCATGTTTGCATCACTGTGAAACAGTGGCAAATCCGACCCTCCTAATGAACTGATTGGGTTTGTGGAACCAGTGCTGGTGTTCAGTTGTATTTTTAATTTTAATAATTGCATGTCTGGTGCCAGACTGCTAGCATGCCGCATTTATTTCCCTGCAAACAGATGATTTTGGTTTCCATGCATTCATCTAATAGAGGGATGGTTCTCCAACCCTGGCTGAATTAGTGCTATGGCAAAACCTGCCCTCTAATTTCTTGAAACTTGTCTTCCGTTCGTTTGTGTTTTTTTTATTTTTTATTTTTAAATAATTTTTATTAACTGGCCAATCACATCAAATTAAATCACATCACATAAATTCCAAATTACAGAGCCAAATTTTTAAATTTTGTTGGGGGAACCCATACTTCAAGATCCAAAGGGGGATTCAGATCATCTTCTTATTACTGCGTTAATGTCCAAATCAGTCCCAATCAGTCCAGACAAAATTCATAATTCTATCCAGTCTTATCTTGGTGTTTCCACATCATATCTTGTTCATATAATTTCTATTTTTCCTTTACGATCTCTTCTGTTAGTCTCCTTAAGCCGATAAGCAAAATAATAATCCTGTGTGGATTTCCCGTTCCTCCACTAAGTCCAGATGGTTTCCATATATCTCCTTCGTAGATAGCATCGCTCTTTCCATCATAAATTTGGCATTTGTCGCTCTTAAGTCCCACCGAGAAGTTGATCCACGATATGTAAACAACTCTATTTCTCTCTTTCTCCTCCCAGACCCAAGAGCTCCAACAATGCCTCCCAAAATGGCGACGGCATTTTTAACTGCGTCATTCCAAAACTCTTAGCTTTCCAGCTTCATCTTGAAACATTGCTTTGGTTCGAAAGTTTATCTCCACACAGCCTTAAATCCACAGCTTAAGTCCTTAGTTTCTGACTCATTAGGGGAGGGGATTCTTGTTAAATCACATAAGAAAAAGGAAGGCAGGTTTTTCCCCCCCTCCCCCCTCAGTCATTTGTCATACCGTATCTTGACGTATCTTCTCATATTTTATTCTTGTCTTGTTATCAGAGATCTCTTCTGTCAGCAGTCTTTACTCCCCTTTTTCCTTGAAGCATGTGCAATTTATCTCGTCCAAATTGTTTCTTTTGAAGATGCTTGCAACTAGCGGCGCGAATCAGGGACGGCGTCCAGGAGTGCTGGAATCCCACAGGAGGGCTTTGTGCCTAGTGCCCCCACCCCCACAAATTCGGGGGTGGTATAGGGCACAGCAGGCAAGGGCCGTCCCCCCCACAATCCTGGGGGGTTAA
This sequence comes from Podarcis filfolensis, assembly GCF_964270895.1. Classification (NCBI taxonomy): domain Eukaryota; kingdom Metazoa; phylum Chordata; class Lepidosauria; order Squamata; family Lacertidae; genus Podarcis; species Podarcis filfolensis. The sequence continues at coordinate 35,930,050 of NC_139603.1, read as the reverse complement.
GGAGGCTAATTACCCCCATCATAGCCTCCAAATTACCTCGTGTGGGTCGGAGAGATGTTATTGTCAGCCATCTTCCGATGCGCCACCTAGTGGCCCCCCCGTTTGTTTTTTTTAAAGGCTCCAGTGTTTGTTTGTTTTTCTCTCTTTTTGCCTCATTTTCAGGGCACTGTGGATTTTGTTCAGGTGGGGAACGGTATACTTTACTGTTTCAAGATGGCTGAAGGTAGGATGTGTGCTTTTCTGCCCATTAAACATTCTCCAGTATTCTGTAGCCTGCCCACCTGCCCATGCTTCCTGATCTGAAAAAAGCTGCATGGGAGAAGTTACCTCATGATATCTCCTCCTCGGTTTTCATTGAAGCAGGGGAAGCCAAAGAGAACATGGCTACTGAAAACCTGATAGTAGTGCAGCTGCTGACTTTGTTTTTAAAGGAGGTTCTTCCTCTTACCTCATGGAAGGTGGTTTTCTGCCCTGGTTTCTTCAAAAGTAAATAAAGAAAAGAAAACACATTGGCAAATAATAACAGCCTCTACACATTCCCATGCTTACATGAAATCTACAGTGAGTATGTATTGGGAAATATGTGCAGCCAGGAAGGCTGCAGAATGTAGTGCACTGAAGAAATGATTGGTAGAATGAAAGAAAGGAGATTCAAAAACACCTCTCAGCCACCTAAAAAACAAGTAAAGCCAAACAAAAAGCCCAACACTATGCCCACAAGAATTTATTTGAATATTTTGCTGCAGGCAGAAATGCTTCTGAATGTTAATTGCAGTAAAACCGCAGGAGGGTCATGTGGTCTTATGTTCAAATCCTGTTTGTGGGTTTCCCTCAGACATCTTACCAGCCACTGTGAGAACAGAGTGCTGGACTAGATGGGCCATTGCTCTGACCCTGCAAGCTCTTCTTATGACAGATCCCTTCACTATATTCATTTTGGCAAGTCTATTGACGTATTTAGCATATTGACATGTGTTTTAAGCTGTTTTTTAGCTTATGATAAAGGTAAAGGTACCCCTGACTGTTAGGTCCAGTCGGGACGACTCTGGGGTTGTAGCGCTCATCTTGCTCTATAGGCCAAGGGAGCCGGCGTTTATCCGCAGACAGCTGGTGAACCAGAGCAGCACACGGAAATGCCATTTACCTTCCCGCCGGAGTGGTACCTATTTATCTACTTGCACTTTGATGTGCTTTCAAACTGCTAGGTGGGCAGGAGCTGGGACTGAGCAATGGGAGCTCACTCCGTCGCGGGGATTCAAACCACCAACCTTCCGATCAGCAAGCCCTAGGCTCTGTGGTTTAGACCACAGCGCCACCCATGTCCCCCTAGCTTATGATAGATTGTGATTATTTCTGAATGTTTTAAATAGTCGTTTTAACTGTTGTTGTTTTCTACTGAAAACAAATATTGTTTTATTCTTTTTGTAAATCACTTTGAGGTTTTATTACAATCAAGTATTATATAAATCTTCCGAAATAAATGCATATGATTAGAAGCAATATTTTATCAGTGTTCTCAACGGTAGAATAAAATTGAGCTGTGATCTACCTTGTGGATAAAAACTAATACTTTTTGGTGGACTCCCTGTGACTGTGGATTCCCTCCACCCCATCTATTCAAAGAGCTGAATATTTTTCAGTTACTCTGTGTTTGGTAATTATGCTGGCAGTCGGGTTGATGGCCCCAGGTGCCAAGCACATGTGCTTATAGCTATACACTTGGCACCAACAGATAAACCTTCCTCGTTCCACTCTGATGATATTTTGCTTTTCATGTAATATCGGCAGTGGAACCGGGCTCGTACTATTTTAGTCTCTTGCGGACTTTCAATGCAATTTAATTTTAACTAGCAACTCTTAATGACACATCGGGGTATGGAGAAATGTGCTGCTGATTTGTGAATGGAACCATCGGTCTTGCAGGAGGGCATACTATTTGACCAGTGTCGCAAACAAACGAGTCTGGGGGTTGAAGTCGGTGTGTTTCAGTGGAGAACATCTGGGTTGCAGTTCATGCTCAAAGTCCCAAATTTAGATTCACTTGGAATGTGTTTATCACATGCAATCCAAAATCTTTAAACATTCCCTGAGAAGCATAGTAAAGGCAAAGATTATTCCAGTCCTTACCATGTCAGTCATAGATCTCTTGTTCTCTGTTGCACTCCAGGAACCACCGCATCATTTCTTGTGCCACTGTTGCAACCTGCTTGGGAGGATTATGTAAGCAATGTAGTAGTAGTAACAGTAATAGTATTGCTGTGAAGGCAGCTCTGTTGTCCATGGTAATGTAGGTAGCCTCAAAGTAAGTCACAGGAGGTATGGTTAGCTTCATTGAGCTGAGCTTACCAACCCTATTTCGGTGTTTCTCTAGACACACAAGAGCTTAAAGTGGAGATACAACTAATCTGGAAAAGGGTGTAGGAACTCTGCTTCAGACTTTTGCATGTTCAAAAAGTTTCTAAGTTGAACATACTTTGAAAGCTCTTCTTGATTGGGAACCCTGCCTTTTCAGAAATCCTTTTCAGATCTTTACATTGGATGCAGATAGGAACAAGAGATTTCAAAAAATCATCATCATTATCATCAAGGTTTGGGGACAAGAAACTAGGGATAAAAAGAAAATGGCCCACTACAGGCTCACTTGAGGCAATGAATTGGGGAGACATTTTGTAGAATTCGGGGAGGGAGACAAAATTATTTGTCATTGGGGTGGGATTTACTAAATAATGGTGGTAGTGAGGTCTGTTGGACTATTGGTTATTACAGTGGTACCTCAGGTTACATACGCTTCAGGTTACAGACTCCGCTAATCCAGAAATAGTACCTCAGGTTAAGAACTTTGCTTCAGGATGAGAACAGAAATTGTGCTCCGGCGGCACGGCAGCAGCAGGAGGCCCCATTAGCTAAAGTGGTGCTTCAGGTTAAGAACAGTTTCAGGTTAAGAACGGACCTCCAGAACGAATTAAGTACTTAACCCGAGGTACTGACTGGTTCAGTAAATTGATTCATAGTAGCAGTGGCCATTTCTTTTTCTTAAAGCAGGGATGGGGAAACTTTGAGGCTCCAGGCGTTACTGGACTCCAACTTCCATCAGTCCTAGTCAGAATGGCCAATCGTCAGGGATGATGGGAGTTGTAGTCCAGATCCCACATCTGGATGGTCCCAGGTTTTGCATCCCTTTCATAAAGGTGACCCTTTTGGTGGCAACCTTTCAGCAGCTATCCTTTCCCCATACACACACACTGCCCTCTCAGAATGACAGTGTGCCATTAACATAAGATTGTAAGTGCTATGGACATTGTTCCCATGACATTCAGCCCTTACTGACTCCAAGACTCACTGACTCAGGGGGTGATGATGCTGACAGGCCTCCTTCACACACCTTTCAGGTGTTTGGGTAGTGAAGAGTAAAGAAGAGTTATGCTACTTATCTGACACTCAAACCTCTGGCAAGCAGCATGAGACAATGGGATGGACCAAAGTCTTCGCTCTATGAATGGAAGGAGATTCTGTTCATGGAAAAAGATTACCACTTATAAAAGAACCCTTTCAATAACTGGAAATCTCCTTCAATTCATGGAACAAAAGTTGTCAATGACTCCTAGCCATGATGGCTATCTTCTGCCTTTACAGTTGGAGGCAGACATGCTTCTGAATACCTGGTGCTGGAAGCCACAGGAAGGGAAAGTGCTCTTGTGCTCAAATCCTGCTTTAGGTTTCCCACAGGCATCTGGCTGGTCATTGTGAGAACAGGACCCTGGACCACTAGATGGACCATTGGCCTGATCCAGTTGGCTCTTTCTATGTTCCTGCACTGAGTTTGGTGAGCTTGGTTTTAGAATGTGGTGGATCAGACTTGTGCATTAAAGAAGTTGTGGCCCATTTATTGTGTCTCATGTCTTGATTCTGAGAATTGCAGGGCAAATTTTAGAGTTGCAATGGATGTTCCTTTTTGTTTCAATACAGCCAATTTGGTATTATTTCATTCACTGAGGTAATGCTATCTTCCAAAATGTTGGAGAGCTTCTTTCACTGAAAGATGCCCAAGCAAAATGGTACAATTACTGATCCAGAGAGAAAGCTAAAATGTAGCGCTTTAGAGAATTTCAGAAGATGCCTGAGGTGAAGCAGACTCCCTCAGAAGATGCCTGAGGTGAAGCAGACTCCCTCCAAATTGCTGGAAAATGAATCTGTGCCCTACTGAAGCTTTGTGAGTAGCTCAGGAACTGAGAGCCAAATGGGGTTGCAGGCAGAGTGTCTGCAGAAATTGCAGCATTTCTTACCATGTTTGCCATATAAGGAAAAGAAGAAAGGGAGAGAGGTGAGGGAGAGTTTTAGGTCTAGTTTTAGTGACTGACAGGTTTATCTTCTAATCAGAGGGGAATATTTTACTTGACTTCTGCAGTCATAGCACTTTGGTGGACAATCTTTGAAACAATATATCAACCATGTTCTTCTCTGTTCTTGTAACTTTATCAGTGGTGGCAGTGGGGAGATAAAACCCACATTTAGCAGCCTTTATATAGTCAGAATAGGTTACTTTGTCCTCAAATTTGATTCAGTTCTGTCAAAAAAATGTTATACTCATTTGTTGATTCCATCAAGATAATCAATGGAGAGACAACAAACTTTGGATTTTACAAACAGATATTCTGATTGGGACTAGAGGCCTGCAAATCAGTCCAGGCTGAATTGGGCCATTATCCAAAGTGCCAAATCAGAGTCCGAACTGAGTATTGTGGACAATGCACATTCCTAGCAGCTGAACACTTGAACTGATGCTTTAGCAACATGCCACAAAGCATTTGAAAGCCAACCATCCAATGTATTTGTGGAGGGGGGGTGACACTTAGATCAAATATTTAGGATATCAGGAAAACTATCATGAAGTTAGTCAAGTGTCTAATGTCATGAACATCAACTTTTCAGCATCATTTACTCTGTAGCTTCCTTGATGGAGTTTCTGCAGACGATCATGATTTGCTGCTCTGCTGTGATGTTTATGGGCTCAATAAAGAGAAGGTTCTAAAAAGATTATAGGCACTGAAAAAGGAAATACAACCTTTTCTGCAGGAGTATGGAGCAAAACAGACTTAAAACATTTTTGGAATTTCTTGCCTGCTGCAAACACATGATGGTTCCCTATAGACATTCGTATTTCATTTATCCTCTCAACAAAAAAGTCTTTAGGGGGTGAAATAAAATTTTCAGATATATTACAAACCATCCGCCTTTCCCCTTTGCTTAAAGTTTGAAATTATGTGACAATAGGAACTTTGAGGGGGGAAAGAAAGGTCCTGTTCAAAAGTCTTAAAATACACAGAGACATAGTCGGTCTATAACATCTCAGGTTTCACTACAGCTAAAAAGGAACTTTCAGACAAAAAGCTGAGCCCTATTATTCTGTTTCTAAAGAATTGAAAGAGCTGGTGGAAACTTTTGAATACAACTCTGAAAGTCACAGATGCGTCTTAAATTGCAATCAATTTCAATAAACTCCCCCCCAAACCCAGTTCACTACTTTTTCAGTTTCTGCTTTCTGGACCTTTACATGAAATGAACTTGGTGGGTTTTTTTAAAAAAAACATTACATGGGCCAGCACTGTTGAATCAGTAGATAATAAGAAGATGGAAATCAGTTGAAGGGTATCCCTTACAAGACTATCCCTGACAGCCCTCCAGACCAATAATCTCCATGCACTGACCCAGAACCATCACACCACATATTATCCACCTCCAAAAGAGATTAACCCGCACTGCCTATATCCCTAAGGTGTGCTACAAGCAGAAGTGAAGTAGAAAATAATGGGCATATAGGCTGGATCCATAATTGTTCTATTTTCATGGAAGGACTCCTGCTGACAGAAGGGCCTGACTGATATCCAGCAAGACGATGGCCCCACCACCATCTCCTATCAGCTTCCAGAGGGTCTCCCAACCTTCTGGAACATTTTTTGAGGGACACAAGGGGTTGTAGTAGGAAGAGGAATTGACAAATATAAGATCCTTCCTTCCCTTAGTGGGAGTGTTCTGTGACCAATGAAGACCATCTCATGTGGACCTCATGTATAATTTTTGAGTGGCAATTAAGCCCCCGCGTCTCATCTTACAGAGATAGCATGGGAGCTGCAGCAGTGCATTTCTAAGTCACTGAATGAATACTCTCAGAACAGGCTTCACCAGCGTGGTGCCCACCAGATATTTTGGACTACAGCTCCCCAATGGCTCCATAATAGGAACTGTAGTCCAAAACATATGGAGGGCACCAGGTTGGTGAAGCCTGTTTTACACTGTGTATCCCACATTTAGGGAAATGGGAACTGAATTAATTGTAGGGTAATTAATAGTATTTATGTTCCCTACAAACCACATTTCTAGAGTGAACATGAGATGCCAGTTATGAAGAAAGCATCTCAAATCACTTCTAAGTAATCTCGCCAAACGCAACAAGACTATGCCAAATAAATGGCATTTTGGCTTTTTTCCCCAAAATGATTTTTAATGTTCCTTTTTATTGCAGCATCATCACGTACAGCCTGATATTGGATAGTTTAATTTATAAATATATTTCAAGTGGATGGGTGCATAATGCACTTTCCTCATGTGTTCATGAGGATATAGGATTATGTACTCAAGGTATTGTTGCTGAAGTCTGCAATACAGATGAAACAAGAGGAAATGGAAAAGTGGAACGGTCCTCAATATACCTTTTTAACAGAATTAAGAGTCACAAACAAAAAAATTATCAATAGAACTTGAGAATTGGATGATATTGAAAAAACCAAAGGAGGCCTGAGATTTGATAGTTGTCTTCATGAATTTTTTAAATTAATAATTATAATTGATATAGGAGGAATTCCTTTTACAAACTCAGACCTAGCTAAATGGCATCACAGTTACAATTCCTTGCTAAGTTTATACAAACACTTGTAGAAATTATTTGACTTCTTCCAGTATCTTTATTTAGGGTACCCTTGCAACAGCTGGGTTTCTGCCTGCCTTTAAGCTGTTGAAGTCACAGGAGCTTGTATCAGAGAGAGAAAGCAAGTGTTGCATAATTGTATTGAGGATGCATAGTACAGTGGTACCTCAGGTTAAGTACTTAATTCGTTCTGGAGGTCCGTTCTTAACCTGAAACTGTTCTTAACCTGAAGCACCACTTTAGCTAATGGGGCCTCCCGCTGCTGCCGCGCCACCGGAGCACAATTTCTGTTCTCATCCTGAAGCAAAGTTCTTAACCCGAGGTACTATTTCTGGGTTAGCGGAGTCTGTAACCTGAAGCGTACGTAACCCGAGGTACCACTGTATAGTCATCTATTTACTTTTCATACAATGTGTGTGGCGGGGGTATCCTGCCACAGTTATGTTATTAGAAAATGTTTCTATTTTTAAAGCTATAACTATTTTTATCTGGAAACAGATTTAATAAAGGCAAGCAAATACCTGGCACTTGAACATGGTGTTCAAAATGGATTGCTAGGTTACAGCTTGACAGTGATATTCATTAATGACACAGTTCATTCATCCATGTTATCCTAGATTACCAAGCAAACAATTTAAGTGACCATGTGGGATTCATGACCCTGATAAATTTTCATCATTGCATAATTTCCTGACATAATAAGAGACTATAAAGGTGGCAGACCCAATAGAGAGGTCTACTGTGCTAGGATACCACATTCTTTGTTATATAAAAATCATGATTAGATTAATTAGAATTACAACCAGAATTTCACCTAAACCAAAATTCAGGGCAAATGTGAGCTTCTTTCCTCAGGTAGAGAAAGCCACAATTTTGGCTAGCAAAAACACCCTCCTTGAAATCATTAATTGGATGAAAAATCTAATGAATACAAACACAAGCGCATACTATTAGTCCTAGCTCAGCAACATGCAACAAGTTCATGGCAGCAAATCACATGTTCGCTCACCCCCACCAGGGATAGAGTGCAAAGTGGAGCATTTGGGCCACTGGTCAGATGAGTCCATAGCAAATCGACTACTTCCCAAAGTACCAAATTAGGACCTGAACCAATTCTTGTGGTTGTTGCAGAACCCTATTTCATAGCACTTTGGGGCTCTAGTTCTGTATACAACACTTGCATGGGAGAAAGTCTAATAAAAGATAGATGCAAAATGATAATAATGTTGATCAATACAACTGCAAAGTTGAAGAGTAAACACCTACTCAGTACTAAATATTAGTGTGCAGCCAATTCTGGTATTTGAGAGTCATTTACTAGATTAGGATTACTATTTGACTACTTAGGTATAAATTACTGTTTCAAACATTATATTCCTCTGTTAATAAAGTCACAAATGGTGTATTGATGCTTCTCTAGCAGGTATATGTTATATAATCCTGGTGTGGTAATTCTGGGGGATGTAGCCAAATACCTGTAGTGACTGAATTGTTCCTTTATTGGCATGCCTCATTTTATATTAAGCTGAAATAATTAATGTTCCTTGTACCCTTTCAAAGATTGAAGCAGATATCCTACACGCAGTTATGTTCATAATCCCTATATTTTTTTACTGTTTTTCAAAGACATGCTCCAATATTTAACCACTGAAGATTTGAACTGGAAGGATGTGTGTATAAAGGAGCCTTTGTCATTGGTTAGAAAGTTCTCATTTTTTTCACTCAGGCACTTCCCTCCTCACTGCTATAAAACATTTTTATGGATCCAAGAGGACAATCAAGTGCACTAAACTCATCTACCAGCAAACACAGAGAAGGAAGGGGGAGGCATTCAGTTTGGAGCAGAGCATTAACATAGCCATACAGTTAGAAAAATGAGAAAGCATTTCTCTCCCCCCGCCCCCACCCCGCAAGCTCATTTCATTTTTATGCCTCTTGATCTAAATCATATAAATGGTTCATCAAATGGAACTTCCCCAAATGCCAACAAAGGCTGTCCTTTCACTGCAAACATTCTTCCTCATTCCCATTCCATGCCCTGGTAAAACCAGCTACAAACATCTGTAAAAATGATAGTAGTAGTTTCATCTCCTTTAGTGTTTACACAGGCGAGAAAGATTTCTCCATACTTGTGTGTATCCATGATTTAACTACAAATGACATTGTACCTTGCTACCATTAACCCTTTAATCTAGTATGTTTCTACAAATAACCACCTGTAGTCAATTCTTTATTCATAAGCCTTATCTGTTGTTACAGTATATAATCTATGAGAATGTCCTAATTTTTATCATTCTCTAAGCCTGTCATCATGGCCGAGACAAGGCTTATCCCTCTGAGCAGATGAGATTAGTCGATCATGTTGAAATCAGAAGAGGGATTATAATGCTTGTAATACACTGAGTCAAATTAAATGCATTTTGTTTGCACATCACAAGATCTTGTTGCTAAGGCTTTGGTGTCTTCCGCTGACTGTAATAAATTGCCAATAAAATGTAGAAGGGTTGTTGGGGGGGAACCCTCAAGTGAAAGGCAAGAGCAAATTATAAAGATGTTTGATTTGTTTATTCAGTCTGCTAAATAAAGGTTTTAGTGGTTCTCATATCACCAGAGTTTTCTAAACAATGGGCTATGCATCAGAGTGAAGCTCTGATCCACATTGCATGTTCATTTTAATTAAATTTCGTTCAGTTCTTTCTTTGTTTAGTTCTGTCTATGTTCAGCACAATCCTAACCAAGTTTATATGGAAGAAAGTCCTGCTGATTTCTTTACCTTTGCTTTGCTGGTCAGCTCTGATGACAACAGAGATTATTTTTTTCCCAGAAGATATTAATTTTGTGTAGTCATTCCACTCTGGGCATCTCCCAACAAAATATTAAAAACATGATAAAAAATCAACCATTAAAAACTTCCCTGTACAGGGCTGCCTTCAGATGCCTTCTAAAAGTCATATCGTTCTTTATCTCCTTGACATCTGCTGGTAGGGCATTCCACAGGACGGGTGCCACTACCAAGAAGGCCCTCTGCCTGGTTCCATGTAACTTCACTTCTGACAGTGGGGGAAGCACCAGAAGGCCCTCAGAGCTGGACCTCAGTGTCCAGGCTGAACGATGTTGGTGAAGATGCTCCTTATGTATAACAGGACCGAGGCTGTTTTCATTCAGCAGCGGTTCTCAACCTGTGGGTCCCCAGATGTTGTTGGACTACAACTCCCATCATCCCTGAGCTCTGGCCTTGCTAGCTAGGGGTGATGGGAGCTGTAGTTCAACAACATCTGGGGCCCCACAGGTTGAGAAAGGCTGATTTAGAGCTTTAAAGGTCAGCACCAACACTTTGAATTGTGCTCAGAAATGTACTGAGAGCCAGTGTAGATACTTTAAGACCAATGTCATATGGTCCTGGCAGCCTCTCCCAGTCACCTGTCTAGCTGCTGCATTCTGGATTAGTTGTAGTTTCTGAGTCACCTTCAAAGGTAGTCTGACATTGCAGTACTCCAAGCAGGAGATGAGATAGCTATCTATATAGGTATAGATATAGATATATATCCTGACCAAAATGTTTTTAGTATCAGAAGCTTGAACTGTAACATGCTTTCTGCTGTGGTTATTTAATTCATTATTTTGGTACCTATAATTATTTAATTCATTATTTTGGTACTTATAATCACCAAGAAAATATGTGCAAGAACACACATTTTATAGAATAAAGATACAATGCACACAAAGTAAATAGAACAAAACTGCAGATCTCAAAGGGGACAGAATCTTACATTTTAGAAACACACCCAGGAAAACATTTCCCCAAATCACAAGAGCCATTACCTACATCTGGAAACAAGCGCAGCTTGGACCCTCATTTGAAATAAAATATAAGTGAACAAGAAGCAGAAATGTGTAAATAAAAGGACCTCTAGCCCTTTCAGTTATTTAGAACTATCAATATAATTTCCGGTGGAATATGATCTTCTGTACCATTGTAAAAATAAAGGCTCTCAGATCTCCGAGTTTCTGGAAGCCTATAATGCAGCCTTTGTGGGGCTGTAGTCAATATGTCAAGAGCTATGAGGTTTCTACATAAAGTAGTGTATAGTCAGCTTGGACCACACAGGTTTGCTTTTATTTGCAAGCTATTTTCCATATGTGGATAAGCAACACAGAGATTCTTATTTCAGGTTAGTACTTGTCGCCACCTATCAGGATTAGCCATAGTAGTAATTCTAAAGAATATAGAGTTTAAATATAAAATTGTGCCTTCGTTTTGATTACCTGCTGCTTATTATTTATATGGGGCTTTTAATTTGCAAAGTGCTTTAGAAAGTTAGGCAGGCCAAAAATCCCACTGAAGTTTATGAGCAGGTCACTTCCCCCTTTGTTGACACACCGTTTAGTGCATTCTGCCTAATCTTAGCACTGCTGATCAAGGGAGCCATCTTGAGAATTTTGAAATAGTCTTGCAGATACACATTGGAAAACGGGATGAACAAACTATTTCAAGTGCAATTCAGAACATATCTACCCAGAAGTAAGTCCCAATGAATTCAAAAAGATGGTATGGGATTTAGGGATGGAGGATCACAGGGAGGTTTACAATATTAAAAAAAGACAAAAATACAAAACATAGTAACAAATGAAAATGATACCCTCTCACCCCTCAACCCAAAAGGCCATGGATTGTTTAATTAGCCAAAGGCCTGGGAGAAGAGGGAAGGTTTTGCCTGGTGCCTAAAGATTTGCTCAGACCCAGAAACCTCTCCCTAAATAAATTCACACTTGACTCAAATTTTGGTTTGGTTTTTGGCAGAATTTAGGCCACAACTTAATTGATTACAGAAAGTGAATGGTTGCATAGGCTCTGGTTCAACTAGCTACCTGCCATGCAGGTAGCACTGACCCAGGGCACCAGCACAGGTCAGCCTAGGGTGAAAACCTGAATAAGCGGAAAGCCGGGAATGGGATAACTCTGCCACCCAAATGTCCCCCTGGACTCAGGCACAGGCGCAACCCCCTTACAGGGTTGATCAAACTATCGAGTCCCTGGATTCCTTTAATGGAATACCATTCACATAAGGATGGCGACAGCATTCTCCCATCCCCATCCCCAGCACCTGAACCAGAGCCTATCTGCAACCTTACAAGTTGTGATGATTTGCTACACGGCAGGCGAAACCCAAATGGCACCAGCCAATCAGTCAAGTGGGAAAAATTCCTGCCGTGACCCTGTCCCAACAACAGATGACACACGACGGCATAGCAAGGTCAAGCGCAAAGCCCTAAAAGTAGGGAGAGGTGGGCGGGTGTTCCGAATGCATGCACCAAAAGAGGAAGCTCTGGGTCATGTGCATGGGCATAAATAGGTCCCTCGAACCGTTAGGACTGCGTCCCATTGGCTAGATTGCACCCAGCTACGAGGGACCTACCAATCGGGTGTTGTGGCTGACTAATTGTACCCACCCACAACACAGGGTGTCGTTTTTCCAGGTCTCACAGCAATATATGCCCTCTTTAAGGGAGGACCCAATATGTAACAAAGGTGCCAAGTGAGCCTCCCTGGGGACAGTACTCCACAAGTAGGGAGCCACCACAGAAAAAGGCCGTTCTCAGCCTCCAGATGTCTCATGGAGGAGGCACACAAGAAAGGGTCTCAGATTATGATTGCAGGGTCTGGGTCAGTTCATATGGAGAGAGGCGGTCCTGAGATACTGTGTTCCTGAGCCAAATTGTGGCTACCTTCCCACGCACACATATCTGAAATCCTATCCTGCCACTATTGGGAATTCACCCATCTGCCTGTCTGTCTCTTTCACACACACACAATTTCATGAAAAAGATTCTGCTCATATTTTTCACTATGGGTCTATATCATACTTAAAGCTATCTGGCTAATAATTGCCTCCACCTTCATTATTTAGTCAAGGGCCTCTTGAATGTTTAGAGTGGCATAATATTGCTCTATGAGACATCATTTACAGTGTTTGACTGATGCTATTTCTTTTCCGCAAGTCACAGTAGGTTTTAAAGGAGTGTTCATTATAGTTATCAAGGGAGAACTGAGCTGGGCCTTCCTTTCAAGGATAGCTACTTGAGGAAAGATTACAAAGTGTTTGTGCAGCTCTGAGGAGTAACAATTTCTTCATTCCTCTTTTTTTTGCTAAGCAGCCATTGGTTTTTATATATAACCTTTAAACATTTTTGTATGGGGAATAGAGGATATTTAAAGCCTAAAATACGTTGTAGGGTGGTTGTTGTTTTTAAGTGACTTTTGGAGAAAGATAGCAGAAACAAAGGTAAATCAGTTTGCCAATTGTTCTTGTTCCGCCATCACTCACATCAACAAGCACAGCAATGTCGAGGTATCCATCACTGTCATGTCTTCTTGCATGCGTCCCTTCCAAGCTCTGCTGTCAAGCCTTGCGTCTGCCAATGACATTTCCTCTTTGTGAAGATGAGCAATTTTGAGTATGCACAAACCGACATGGTGAAGCATAGTGTGGATTTTGAGAGGATTAGTCAAAGGCAACCATCAATTTCTCATCTGCTGAGAGGAGGTGATTGAGGTAAAGTAGCTGAAATGCTTCAAGGGTTTTTAGCTTGGTTAAAATTACCCTAATAGTTTCTTAATGGTGTTATTATTTGGACAGATTAGGCAAGGGTCTTCCCATCCTATGTTTGAAGTACTGCCATTTTTAATATGCTTAGCCCCACCTCCCTTCACAAAGCATTTAGTAGCTCTGACTGTTTTCAAGCTGTGTGTGGTATTCTCCGACTGCAGCTGCAGCCTCCCAACAAATCATTTTGAAAACTCAAAGAGCAAAACATCAATCTCCTTTCATTTGCAAAATTGAGAACAAAATCCAGGGTAGAAAACATGTAATATAAAGTTTGAATAGCATCCTTGCTTTTAAGGAAGACTTCATTTAATGTTGCGCACGTCAAGTCAAATTTGTTGTTTACAACGGTAGGTCATCATGACATAAAAAATAGATGAGAATTGAAGCGCTATTGTTGCAAAGATCAAATAAAATACGCAAATATGTCCTTTGGACATAAATTGGGGAAAGCAAGAAGTATTTCTCAGTAAGTTTAATGTAATAGAGTGATATCAAATGATCACTAGAACAAGCAAGGGCAATTGTCTATATACAAATGTAATCAACTTTGCTTCCTGGTATTTCTAAACCCTGACAATAATAGGTCATTCTTCCTGTTCTCAGTGAATCGTACCAATTCTAGTATTCAAAAGTTGAGTTTAGTCTACACACACAGGAAATTTGGGGGTGGGAAGCAAGAATAGCACCACTTCACCATCACCTGAAATTGCTGAAATACATCTTTCAATGCTTCTCTATGTAAAAAGAAAAAATATTTACCCTTACAAAACAAGCACAGAAGCAGAAAGGGTGCAGTTTCCCACTCTTCTTTAAGGGTGCAGATACGAGCTGCAGAATGTGAAGGACATTCAAATATCCAATCTCCAATATAAAATGGTGTTTTCTGAAGCCACCACCTCGCTGAAGCAGCTCTGGTCAGCACCTGAATGGGTGGCTGCCAGGCAGCCACATGCATGACACTTTGAGATCCTTGGCAGAAGAAAGGCAGGATAAAAATGGAAGACTATTGGTCCATCTAGCTCAGTATCGGCTCTCCAGGGTTTCAGGCAATAGATGCCAAAGATTGAACTTGGGACCTTTCGCATGCAAGGCAGTGAGCTATATGACCCATTCTTCCCTCAGCATTTTGTAATGGGTTATCAAGAACCAACGCTTTCCTATTCAAAGCACTATTCCAAAAAAAAAAAAAAAGATGCATGTCCCCAAATGACAACAGCTGTTAGGTAAGGGTGCTTGAGCATCCAGCTGCTAACTGCTAGATGAGTCTCCTCTTTGTGAACCTTCCAATCAGCCAGCCTTAAAGGCTAAAATTAGTTGGCTCTGTCATTGGCTCCTGGCCTCCATGCTTCCTGTCCCACCAGTCCTAATGTCCACCAAGTACCATTGCTTACAATGTGCTACGAACACTTTGCTGTCATGTAGCTGGAGTTGACTATGTGATCACTGAGAACAAAGTTACTGAGCTTTGTTGACCTTTGATAACATCAAAGGGGGTGGGAGCAGTAAAGAGTCACGCAACTGCAAGGTGACATTTTGAAGGCAGGGATGGCCATGATGCAGTCATTTTCACTCCCTTTCTTCTGTACCCTCCCTCAATCAGCATAACCAGAGAGAGAAAATGTTTGCAAAGGACATTAAGGCACAAATTTAAACCAAGTCTCTCATTGTGAGTTTGACCAACATATCGCTTGTATCATATTCCATCAGAAATTTGGGGGTGAAGGAGATGAGGGTATCTTATCAGTACTTAACACTAATAATTCCAAAACTGTTTCATTTATTACAATAGAAAACCAAGTGCCAAACTCTCTCTCTCTCTCTCTCTCTCTCTCTCTCTGTGTGTGTGTGTGTGTGTGTGTGTGTAAAGTCCTTATAAGTTCAACGGTTCAGTGTGCCCTTTGCAAAATGTAACTGGCCCTTTTGTAGTTGTTTATTTTTAAAAAATGGGAAGAAATGAGACTCACATTAATCTTCCAACCTTTAGTTACTGTGGCTTTAAATTTAAACTCTATACTGTATGTAAAGTGAGGTGAGCGTTTTTTACTGCTTGTCAAAACAATCCTGAAATCCCATTTTCCTTTAATAAAGTATAGTTTTGTCCTCCAGATGTATGCTTGAATAAGATGTCATACTCTGTTTTTGTTCAGGATTGCACCCCGCTGATCTTCCTAGGCAGCAAGAAAATTACCTTATTGAAACATATTGCTGGTAGTGACTATGGTGCCAAATTTTGCATTGGTATTACACACATGACATATTCAGAGACCTTTGAATAAGACCATGAATATCAAGTGATTGAAAAGATTATACAGGCTTTCTTTATTTCATAGGGTATAATAGGTTGTGGTTCTGGATGAATGTCTTTCAGATCAATATAATTATGTCATAAAAAACATGTAACAAAATAGTTACTTTGCAGCTTTTCACACTTGCCTGATTTCATACTGATTTCATTCAGAGCAGAATTGTTTCTTTTTAAACTAATAGCTGGTTCAACATTTGTAGATCAGTGCAAAGAACCTATATGAAAAGCAAGGTAGGCAGCATCTAGTAATCTTACTTGTTTGGTAACATACACATTTTATGACAGAATAATGCATAAATTAATTTGTTTGTGTTTTATAATGCTAGTAATCTTGCTTTTATATTTCAAACACTACTTTCAAATTATTCATGATTTTTGTGGGGAAATTACCAGGGAGCATTTGCTCCCCACAAAATTAGAAATTCTGCTGTTTGGATTCTCTCCCTCCCCTCCCCCATTATTACGTCTAACTTTCAAAATGCCAAAATGTCTTTCCACCCCCCCTAGCTTGTTCAGCATGTACTTGGCCTGTCTCAAAGGATTTTAATGCCTTTCAAATACAAGATTACTTTAGGGTGTTGTATAAATTACAGATAAAATGTATGTGAAACATTTTGAGCATACTATACTGATAAAATGTAAGGGAAAAAAACCTATACAAATACCAGCTATTCACAGATGAAACCCTTTTAAATTAGTAGACTTAGCATGCCCACCTACATAGGATTGGTCTGTCTCAGTTTTAGAAAGTGGATTTCAATTAGAATTGCACAGCTTCAAGTTTGTTGTACTGGAACAAGACCCCCATAGGAGGATTCCTTGAGCCTGGCAGAAAGTCTTTGGATTTTTATTTTTATTTTAGCATAAATGGTGTTACCAAGCTGAAATGCAAGGGGTCAATATAATAATTGATAACAGCTGGGCTAAATGTGCTCTCTCGATTCTCTGTTTTCGCTTCAACAAAAATAGTTGTGCTTGCACCGGTTTTGTGACCATTCAGCATGGTAGCTCCCTGCCAGATATCATCAGAGGCAACAATTTGGCTGCCCCAGTTGGCATAACATTGCCTGTTTAGAATGCAAAGTTATGACTGTAACCCCTGCTGGCCACTGGAGTGGCATCAGAGAGAGCTGTAATTATGGAAAGGGGAATTAGGAGGAAAATAGATTGGGGGAAGGGGGACCATAGCTCTTTGCAAGTACAGGCGAAAATACAATTCACATCAGTGCTTTAATTGCCTTGTGTGACTGAAACTGGTCAAGCAACTCTATTTTCTTCCGTGCACGGAAACAGACAATATAATTATTCCCTGATCCAAGTCATATCAAATGCAAACACAAGGTTGGCATCATGAGCCCAAGGTAATCCTGAGCAGGGAATGTGGAAAGGTAGATCTAGCTTCCAGCTGCTTGACTCCCCATACAGAACCACCACTAGCTGAAAGGTGGCAGCCAGGCATGGCAGCAAAAATATGGAATGCTGAACAATTGATACGTTATCAGCTAGGTGGGAAATGTACTGTAAGGCAACGTCATGTTTTCACTGTTGCAAATTCCGCTCCATGTGACAAATAAGGTGCAAGGAAGAATCACCTGAGAATCTTGAGACTCCCCCCCTCAAAAAGCTCTTCTGTGTCACTCTGTGTCACTCTGATTTTTAGCAGTGCAGATTTTTCAAAGATGAAGTTTTAGACATATCACTTTGAAAAATACTGCATCATATTTCATTATCCCCTCAGTATTTGGGTAACAGCCTTTGCTTTTGATACAGAGTGTTTGCAACCCACAAAAATTAGTTGTAAAGTCAGATTTCATTGTGGTTGTACTTTCATTTCTTTTTTAAAAAAACAAACAAACCCAGAACGTACTAGACTCTCTGCTCCTATAAATGTGAATATCACTTCTCTAAATGTCCTTCCCTTATAAAAGTGGATCACTCCATTTCATTTATTTGCCTTGTAAATGTGTACATCACTTTGTAATATCTACTCCCTCCGTGTTTATTATTCCATTATATTCATTTTATATAAATGTAAGTTCCTCCTCACTTCCTCTGTAGCAAGGAGATCAATGTGGTACATGACAATTTTATTACATCAGAGTATTCATTTCCTTTACAAAAGTAAATCACTCTAGTAGATTCACTCCCCTGTGAGAGAACATACCCATAGATCATTGCATT
Source organism: Podarcis filfolensis (assembly GCF_964270895.1). Classification (NCBI taxonomy): domain Eukaryota; kingdom Metazoa; phylum Chordata; class Lepidosauria; order Squamata; family Lacertidae; genus Podarcis; species Podarcis filfolensis. The sequence goes on along the minus strand of NC_139603.1, from coordinate 35,912,034 downwards.
ACACTAACTCTCTGCATAAATACAGCTTGTATCATGTTACTCCTTCTGTAGGTACACGATGACATATCTTTGTTGGCTCTATATAAATGTTCTCTCAGGCCTTTGCATATGCATTCTAGACAGCAATAGACAACAGCAGTGTCTCCATTTTTGTATGCTCGTTCTCCGGAGAGCTGCTGTCGTGTTCCTCCTCTCCTGCTTTTCTGGTTCCTCCTCTCCTTCTCCAGGAACCTATATTTCCTTCCCTTGGCCAAGAACCCTCATTTCAAATGTCCCAGTAAGACCCTGAAGGCAAGATAATTCTTCCCTTGAGCTTTCTGGCTTCTCTACATTCCAGCCTTGTTGAGTGTCACTGCTGTTTGGTTAGAACTCACCACTTAGTTTCACCTAAAGCAAAAGCTGAGGCAAATTTTTAAGGCCTTTCGGATACAAAATCATGAGCAGCTGGCACAGTGGGGCCAAGGCACACCGTTTCCAACCTTTTGCCATCTGCCATTGCAGGAACAGGCCAAGAGGCAGCAACATCAGGGCTCAACCGGGGTTTCAGACTGGCCCTGCCAGTGTGCCCACATTGCTGCCTTCACATATCTGCACTATCCCATATGTGGCCATGATCACACTATCTTATATAATAATTTTTATTGGTTTTTACACATATTTCCCAGCATATCATTGCGTGGACAGGCAGAGTCCCCAGGTCCCGAGCGCCCCCCCCCCAGTCATGTGGAATAACGACTCAAGACAACGTGCTATGGGATTAAATTGGCCACAACTTTATTAAATTTCAAATGTGGGTAGACTTTGGCTCAGGCATTGGGCGTTCTCCCTCCCCAGTCCCCAGCCGGGGACCTAGGGAGCTTCAGGGTTATCCAGTGTGTGTGGGGGGGGATGGGCCGGCTCTGGAGAACATATGTTCAAGCAGAGATAGCCGCCGCATTACACCACCGCTGCAGGGGAGAGCAATGATGACCTTTCTGCGTACGGTCAAAGCCTCCCTTCAGAAACCCCTTTAACGGGGAACCCTGGTATCGCCTCTGCAAAGAGGAAGATGGACAAAAGGATTCCGCCCAAGGCCTGATACCGCCAAAGTTGTGACGTTTTGCTACGGGAAAGGCAAAACCTGCCAATGCAGGGAAATTCCTTTCCGGCCCTTTGACAGCAACCTTAACATAGCAGCACTCGCATACCTGTAAGAAAAGTTAACCTGCAAAACCTGTGAAGAAAAGTTAACCTGCAAAATAAGGCATTAACTGAGGGTGGGTAGGGTGGGAGAAGCTCTGGAGCCAACTGAGGATTCCCAGGTAAGATCCTCCCTCTATTGTGTGGGCAGGTAATCCCTCCCCCACCTGGCCTGATCTCCTTGGCAACACTTCCCCCAGGTGGGATTGGACAATTGACTGGGGTAGGCAGAGACCTCCAGGTATGCCACCTGAGGGAAGGCAAAGTCAAGCCTATGCTGATGGAGCCACTCCAGATCCAGGGGCTGCGCCCGTCCACGCAAAGGTCACCCCCCGTTTTATGCGGGGAGCGGTCATTCTTTTAAACATCATTTCAAAATCTTTGGCTATCACAGCCTAAGACTTCCTTCAACATCAACTGATGGTTTTCTAAAATCTTTTCTAATTATGCATTTTGTTACTATAGTTATTGCTACAAATTAAAATCTTAATACCTATTCTTAATTCTTTTCACAATAATCTATATATTACTCCTTACAAAACTCCTTTTAACCCTACAAGCGATGTCAATTGGTTACAGTTGCTTTCCAAATATATCGAAAACTTCTTCCATTCCTTTAGGAAAGTCTGGTCCTGCTGGTACCAAATTTTCCCGGTTAATCTCGCCATCTCAGCATAGTTCATCAATTTCTCTTGCCACTCTTCTCATGATCACACTATCAAGAGGACAGCACTGCCTCACTGCACCAGCTATTCCTGGATAAAATATCTAGAATTATCCGGGAAGCAGCTGTAAGAATTTCAACACGATTCACAACATTTCAGAAGAGGGGTTTGCACATTCGGCAGCATTTTTCAGGCACTACTCAATGGCAAAAGTAAACAGGTGGGGGAGAGCAGGAATAAGCACACTAACTTTGTTTCCCCTTCCACCATCTTGGGTATCTTCCAACTTGTGGTAGACAGCAGTCTTAACTGGGGAGCTCTTTGTATTCATACAGACTCCTGCATGTTTTAGAAAGCCTTTTATGCAGAGTTCTCACATACACAAGGAGCCCTCCTGCTTCACAGACTCACCTACCACAAGCTAGAAAGCAGTGAAATAATGATAGATAGGGGCAGATCTAGCATGCTCAGTCCTTCTCCCAGCAATTTGTTTGACAATTGCAGTTTAGTAACTGGTGAAGAGGATTTCAAGGTGACTTTTCTGAGACTCTGCATGTGTGCTATCTGCACAGATTTTAAGGTAAGTAAAAACAATATTGGTAAAACTAGGTTTCTCTAGGTAGTTTCTTGTGAGTCTAATGCTTCTGATTGGTTCCTTTTCAGTTGCATCATATATGATGTCAGCAGCGGAGGGGCAGTTGGGCATGGCTTGGGGAAGATGGCTTGTCCAAATTAGGAGGACCCCTGCCAAGCCTAATTCGACCCACAGGGCAGAGGTTTCCCACTGCTGTTCTACACTAAGGCTCTTAATTGATTAATCTACCAAATAATTTGATTACAACACAATTCCAAGCATTTTTACAAGGAAGCAAGTCCTGTAGAACTCAGTGAGGTGTATTTCAAGTAAGTTTGGGCTCGGCCTATAAAATATGCATCATTAATTTATTTAGAAAGACATTATGTGCTTACATTTATTCTAGATCTTTGCATTTAATTCTAATTTTGGAACAGCAGACAATTCCCTTCTATATCTTTAAGCATGGTTAGTTAGTAGGCCACTATAGCTCTCAACACTTGACCTTTTTGGTCTCACATGCTTCCAAACTGAATCAAGCTCAGAAGAAAACAATTTGTATTATTTCCAAAAGGCTCCAGTTGTGTAGAGTACTGATTGGCTGGCTCTTGTAGCAACCACAAAGCCACCTCCTTCCTACTTTTCATCTCTCTGTCCAGGGGGCTGAGCAGCACTGGCACTGAATGAGCATTGAATGGATAAAGGTGTTGAGTGCCTGAAAAAAGGAGTGGTTTTTAAAAGGAAGAATCCCCTCTGCACACCACCAGCCACACCAGGATTTGAAGGACTGATTAGACCTGAGATCTAATTCCACCTCTCACCCTCTTTGACAGCTGCAGCTCACTGTGTGTGGCCCTTCCTCTAGGCAGGGCGACCTGGGAATGCCTGAATCCACACTGGGCAATTTCAGCCCAATTCATGATCCAGGATTTGTCCAAAGCTTGCACACAGTCCTAATTTATGGTTTTCAGTCTTCCTCTTTAAGACACATTTCCATATTTGTTTTGGGGGGACAGGAGGTGGGCAGGTGTGGAGGACTCCCTGGTCCTGAATGGGGTAACTGTGCCCCTGAAGGACCAGGTGTGCAGCCTGGGAGTCATTTTGGACTCACAGCTGTCCATGGAGGATCAGGTAATTCTGTGTCCAGGGCAGCTGTTTATCAGCTCCTTCTGGTACGCAGGCAGAGACCCTACCTGCCTGCAGACTGTCTCGCCAGAGTGGTGCATACTCTAGTTATCTCTCGCTTGGACTACTGCAATGCACTCTATGTGGGGCTACCTTTGAAGGTGACGTGGAAACTACACCTAATCCAGAATGCAGCAGCTAGACTGCTGACTGGGAGCAGCCGCCGAGACCACATAACACCGGTCTTGAAAGACCTACACTGGCTCCCAGTACGTTTCCAAGCACAATTCAAAGTGTTGGTGCTGACCTTTAAAGCCCTAAATGGCCTCAGTCCTGCTGGTAGATTCTAATTTCCACACAATTGGCTGAAGGATAATTTTTATTGAGCCAATTGTAAAGTAGTCATGCAAGCTTCCAGTTACAGGCAACAGAAATGTGCACACCTGCTTCAGTTTGGGGTGCTCAATCATGTAGAAAACCTATGTGTGAGTTGTTTCTCCTTTCATATGTCCAAACATCATATACAGAAGTTGGGGGTGTTTGTGGCAAGGCCCAAGCCCAGGCCCTGCTCTATGTCATTGCTATTCACATGCATGCATGCCTGGATGGATGAAATATCCAATAGAGGAGACCCACGGAGGAAGTTATATTACTTGTGCATGTGTATATTTACATCCCAATGCATATTGAGATTATTTTTATGCAATTGTATTGATGCCAACAATTGCAGACCCTCCAAATGTCCCTATTTTCCAGGGACAGTCCCAGATTTACAGAAGCCATGCTGGTTTCTGATTTGATCACGGAATGTCCCACTTTTCCTTAGAACGACCCCATTTTCAGTGAAGAAATGTTGTGTCAGGGACTGGGCAGAGGAGGAATGGTGAAGACTGCCTCCCCAGCTTGACCCTTCCAGAGAAGAAGAAGACAGTTCAGAATTACAACAGGGGTTTAAGGGAAGTCACAGCTCAGAGGCAGATGAGGGGAAATAATGAGAGAGGAGGAGGAGGAAGAAGAAGAAGCACCAGGGGGGGTCAACAGCTGACAGACACAGTGTCTTTAGAAAGCATTCCAGACCCCCCCTCTCTCGCAGAACCTGGCAAGCATTAAAGTAGGAGAGCAAAGAGCAGAGGGCCCTTTTCAGCACCCTTAGGGATGACACATGAGGAAGTGGGAGAGACAGAGGAGGGGGTGGAGACTCACTTGGGATAATACCATTATTCCAAGAGGCTGCATTCCCAAGCCTCTCTCTGTGAATAAAAAGCAAATGGTAAGGACCTTTACTTGTCTTGTCCGTTCCTGGCAACCTGCCATGGGGGTTGGTTCCTTTGCCTCCTGACATGTTGGAGGGTATGGTAGGATGTCCCGATTTTCATTGGAGAAATGTTGGAGGGTCTGGAGTTATCTGACCCCCCACCCCACCCCACCTATATCCAGGTCTGGTTTAAATCTGGCCGATATCCAGAAAATGAAATATTTGCAGCTGCATCCCCCCCCTTAATTTAGTAACTTTGGGTTTTCTCTGGGCAGCTGGAAAGGCCTTTACATCCACGGCCATATTTTGATCAGTTAATGAAGTCACTAAGATGGGGAAACCTTGCCTTGATTCATCCCAGTAGGATTCTGGTAAATTTTCAAGTGCAGGACCTCGTTATGACATCCACATCCCCAAAGAAAGTTTACAGGCACATCCATATATATAGCCTAAAGAGCAGCAGTTACATTACACAATACACAAATTATTGCGATCAGTTGACAGTCATAGAACAGTAAGCTGGCACAAGATGATGCAGTGGTTGGACTTTGGCTGGGGAGACCTGGGCAGGCCCAGACAGAGGGGGGGCCATATGGGCCACTTGGCCCGGGCCTCCGATTCCAAAGGGAGCCTCGGTCAGCATATTCACTATTGTATATCTATATTTTCCATTTTGTCTTTATATGCAGATACGATTCAAGCCTTGAAATAAAATTATTTTTCAGCATAACTTTTGTGAAAATTATTTCTATACTTACATATTTATAAGACTTCAGTTATTCCCAGGGTAAAAAGGGGGGGCACATTATCTACCTGGCCCGGGCCTCTGCCTGGCTCTGCAAGGCCCTGGACCTGGGTTCATATACCTGATAAAGGAGGTTCACTGGGTGCCCTTGGGCCAATTACTGCCTGAGCCAAGCTTGCCCACCTAATGGAGTTAATGTGCCGGTTGCTGGGCACAGGGAGCAGAGCTGTGCTTCTCAGTGATACTGCTCTACGATGCCGCTCACTGGACTGATTCAGATAGCGAGCGGGAGCTCACATGACTAACTGCGTGCCTATGCAACTAATTCCCTTCACATTGAAAGCTTGGTGTCAGGTAGACGGGTTCTAGCATAGCATTCATCCCGAGAGGGTAGCCATCTATATGGAAGGAAGCTTTCTTGTGGGAGGAAGGAACTCTCAGTTCTTTGAGCCCCACCTGCAGTTTGAAATGGCTGTACAGTCACAAATGTACCACCTCAGTGAGAACTGAGCCGCTGCCAGTTGCTTCCTCATTCGCTAGCTTCATATCTGGCAAGATAACGCAAATAGCTTCCTGAAATGAAAGGAACAATGGACTATTCCAATATAACTAATGATTTAATTCTCATTACATAGAGAATTAAATATTATACCTGCACATTTTGTGGCTGATGCAAATGTTAAAAGTGGAAGGTCATACCTACAGTGTGAAGGATTTTGATAGTTTTATTTGGAGGTAGGTTTTCAAAACAAAACTTCCACCCCCAAAAAATAAATTGACAAAAGCCTGGAAGGAAAATAAAACAAACATTCTACAGAGAAAGAGGAAAGAAAAGGGAAAGGGGGAGGGAGAGAAAAACTACAGGGAAAGTTCAAGCATTAGAGCCCTCACAGTAGGAAACTGGTCACATGGGTAACATAATGAAATTTTACTGCAAAATATCCCTTTTTTCTTATTTGAAAAGACAAATTATTAGCATTTTTAAACAATTTCAATATGTTTAATGGCTGAAAGTTAAGCTCAAACTGTTCCGCTGACTGGATAAAGTGCTAGGTCTGTAAACAGGAATCTTAAGTTACCCCAAGAGTACACTCATTTTAAATTTTACTTGAAAGCGGGATGTACGTTTATTACAATTTCAAACAAAATGCTAATGCCATTAAACAAATGAGGTTTAGGCAAATTAACTGCATTTTAATATTCTGAAAGCCTATGATATAGGACATTGTGTTACGAAACATTGGCTAGAAGTATCAGTTGCAAGTGGGATTTTCATTGCTGTGAATCTCAGGAGAATATTTGTAATTAGTATCATTTGCCTAATACTTCAGGTTAATTAGAATATTTAATTGAATAGCTGTAATCTTCAGAGATGACTATATTATGATCAAATTAGTACTATCGCAGCACACGCTGATCACTGCCGCAGCCTGCCTCACTTCTGCTAGCTATTCAGCCCTCTGGAGCGTTCAGCAACATAAGAAAAAATCTGTTTCTTACACTTTTGAATTTTAATGATCCATTTGAACTCTGCCATCAACATTTAATTATTCCAGGAAAAAAAGTCCCAGCCATGGGTCCCATATGGCATCTTGGCAAATACACTTGCCCACATTGGAACTTGCCCCTCTTCCAGCAGTTCAATCTCTGTGAAGAGATTTAACATAAGCTTTTCTTTTTTTTTCCCCCTCTCCCCTTCTTCTTCTCCTTCAATGCAAGACTCTCTTTTTCTCTCTTTTTTGTAAATAGTGTTTGCAAATACAAACCCTATGAAGCTTCACAGGAGAGGTTACTAGGATACTATTGAAACACTATTAGGAACAGATGAATTGATTTTTAGAATGTTACAATGGATTTAATCCTGTAATGTCTACTACTGGACTATTATATATTGTATCCAGAAGGTTTGAAGGAGTCAGGTGCCTCTGTAACTAAACCTTGTTATCTTACAAACACAATTAATTTCCCCCCTCCTTTTATTGGTTTGCACATACAAATACCCCTTGCAGCCAAAGCACAGATGTTGAGTTCCTGACCTCAGCAGTTGTGGGTTTTCTCTTCTTCTTTATATCCTTGGCAAATATTTTAAGGGGTTAAGCCTCCATCATTGTTGGGAATATTAGAGAGCAGTTGAATCCTATTATATCAAACTCAAGAGCAAATTCTCACCCGTCCCCCCTCTGCCTCAAGAGCACGAGTAATAGTAGGTTGGAAGCAGAAGGGAGGGGAGTGAGAGAAACGAAACTTGGGGGAAGCAGTCATGTCACAAAGGGACATTGTTTACACACAGACGTGGCTGGCTCAGAAGAGATTTTCCCTAAGGATCCAAAAGCTCATGAGGTCAGTTCCACACGGCAAAACAAATGAAATTAAAAAGTGAAAACCATTTTCAAACCGAGTGCACCGACATGACAACTTTGCTTGCCCCCACGGAGCCTCTCGTAGAATTATATATCACCAAAACATGCAGTCTCGCACTTGGCGGGCAAGACAAGGGGTTTGTGTGCCTCTGAAGAATATTTTCCACCTAATCACCTTTGCTCTGCTATATTCCTGCAAAGGGAGACCTATAGCGGTACATCTTACGCATCATGCAGGTGAGCATTCAGGCTTAGATATGAAATAGTGCTTCTTCTCATTGGTAAGCTCAGCCCCTAGGTTCATTTCCCTCTGCTGCTGACTAACAGGGGGACGGGACAATAATCAGTTAATTTTGGTAAGTCCTTAAAATAAATGATCCACCTGTTGCCGTTTTAACGAGGGGTGGGGAATAAAGGAAATTCAGAACTGCCTTGTGAATGATACTTTCGTCAAGTTGCACAAATGAAGGGTGATTCTGAACTAGAGAGATGATACTAACCACACGTCTAATACTTTTAAGCATGATAATATGTGATTATGCTGTGTTGTTGTCAGAATCATGCTATACCTAATTTTAGGGAATTACACCCCACTCCAAAAACAATGTTACTGTTTGGAAAAAATATATAAGGTTTTTTAAAAAATGACATATTGGGTACAATGGTGGTGTATGTTTTCACAGTTTTACAATTCCTGTTTCCTAAGGGGGGTGGAGGAAAAAATCTGTACTCTCAACTGCTCATTGATCAGTTTATCTGTGTTCAGAAATACTAAACAGCAGTTTTCTAAAAACAGTTTTATGAAGTTAAAAGTGTATCATTTAAATAATTAAATTTAAAAATTTTAAACTTAGTTCATAGAAACTGAGATGAAAATGAAAGTTTGAGTTACTACAGACATATTAAGGAGGGATATGTTTGTGTGTGTGTGTGTTATATATGTTATATATACATATATCTTCTAAACTGCAGGAAGTTTAGAGCTATTAAGAATGAAGTACAAAAAAATGTATAAATTGAACCAGGCAAAGAAGTTACACTGCAGCTAATGATAGCTGATTAAATTATTGTTATTTTTAAAAAGAAAAATCAGCTACTTTCTAAAATGAAGATTTAATATCCCTTTTTAATAAGCAATTGTAGAAACACCTTGAGAATTCACTTTAATGACTAGTGTACTGCATAATTGTGGATTCTCTTCCTGCTACAGTTGCTGATTGTAGAAACAGACTGAGAGTATTCTAAGCATTCAGACCCCTTTATAGATGAACCATAACAACTGGTCTGAAACTCTAAACTGTGGGTCAGGACCCAATACCTTTCTTTATTATTTTAAAGGTCATTCCCCACATATATACTTTTGTCCCTGTAATTGACAAACATCTGCTTTCTGCCGTTATAACTGCCAATCTTGAACAGCAACAGTAATGTACTGTCTCCTTCTGAGATGTGCTCCCCACTTGGGAAAAAGTACTTCAGAATCTATACACCTTTTTCTAGATAAAGATATTTGGAGTAGTGGTATATAAATGTGTGTGTGTGTGTGTGTGTGTGTGTGTGTGTGTACCATCATCCTGTTCCACTAATTGTGGAACAAATTGTAAAAGAATCCAGAGCTAAGTATTCTCCCATCTATTAAACAGATGGCAGATAAGATTGTAAACATATTTGCTTCATATTGAATAGATAGTTTCTGGCATAATACTAATTAACAAATTAAATGACTGACTTTCCGCATCACATTAGAGTTGAAACCATTTTGTAAGTTTGTCTTTGGGAGTTATTTACTTTGACAATAGCATGCAGTGAAAAACTGTTAATGTTTCCTCAGCAACGTTCTGCTTTGGGTAGTTTTCTTTTTTAAAAACTTCATATTTTATTATAATTCATTCGAGATTCATTACAGCCACTCATTATAAAATGTATGTGCATTTAATCCATTTTCAAGGCCTGCATATCTCCCAATTCCATCCAAATGCTATGCTAACATCTACATCCAAGTATGCATGAGGTTTACACATTGCCTTTTCTCATTTCATCATACTTTAGCATAAACCACTGAAGGAGGAGAAATTGCTTGGATTTATTCCAGTGTGGCATCAAGTCTGGTCATGGCACAAAAAACTGCCTTGGTCACCCTGTCTGATGACATTTATTGGGAGGGGAGAGTGTCATATGCTCATTCTCCTTGAATTTTCAGTGGCTTTCAATACTGTTGCTCACAATATCTTCCTGGAGCATCTTGATGGGGATGTTGTGCTTTATTGGTTCTGCTCCTTCCTCCATGGCCATTTCTATAAAGTAGTTACAGGAAGCTACTGTTTGGCATCATGGTAGTTGTCCTCTCCCACAGGGTTTCATCTTGTCCCCTATCCTATTTAACATGTATATGAAGTTGCTGGAAGCTGTCGCCAGGAGATCTGGAGCAAGGTGCCATCCAGACGCAGTTGACACATAGCTCTATCTCTGTATTGCATCTGTTGAATCGGAACAGGAGTTTGAGGTGTTAGGCTGGTGCTTGGAGATGGTGATGGGCTTGGTGTGGACCAATTAATGGAGGCTGAATGCTGAAAAGACAGAAGTTATGAGTTAGGAGTTGTCATATCTCGGAGGCAGAGAGACAGCCTTTCTGGAACGGGTTGTAGTTTATTAAAAGCAGAAGATCCACAGGTTTGGGTGCTCCTGGATTTAACATAGTGATTGCAGGCTCAGGTCACCTTGGTAGCTTAGGAGTGCCTTTTCCAGCTCTGACTGGTTTGTTAGCTACCACCATTTTGGGTTAAGAATGAATTTGTCACTGCATTCCAAGCTGTGGTAACTTCCAGACTGGATTACTGCAATGTGCTGAACGTAGGGCTGCCCTTGAAGATGGCCTGGAACCTGGTCCAAAATGCAGAAGACAAATTACTGTCTAGGGTTTCATTTAGATGTCACATAACCCCATTTTGCATAGGTGTCAAAGAAGAACCATGAATGTTATTATTTTTTAACCTTGGAAATGTGTTGTCAGTCTTTCAGGATGCTCCCTGTCTGAAAAAGGGTCTGCAACATTTATATCCATATTCTATCTTATTTATCATTTTCCTAATAGACATAATAAAAAAGGAAAACTCCTTCCCACCCACCTCCAAGCACAGTCCCAGACCCATTCAAAATGCATGCAGATATTTTTGTTCAAATAAAAATATTTACCCATATGTCCCCATGAGTTTCTGGTGGTCCATAGCCATGTTTGTTTGTAGTTACATAGGAAATAAAGCTAAGCCACATTTTACAAAACTTGTTTATTTAGTTTCGAGCTTTGTTAGTCAGTTTCCCCCGTTAATACCAAGCCCCACACCTGTACAAACCACATTCCAAACAACTCAGCATTTAGAGTTCTGTTGTAAGGTGTGCTGCCATCACAAGGTAAATTGTAAGGTCTTGGACATCTGTAGAAGGAAGAGCAATCTTGGAGTCTTTAGTCATTGTTTGGCCATGATCAGTTCAATTTCCTGAAAAGCCTTAACCCAAAAAGAATGAGCACATAGGAATAAAAGACCCCAAGTTGCCACACTTTTCCAGCATGGTGACAATATGCTTCTGTTAAATTTATTAAGCAGAGTGGAATACGGTTACCATATATGTGTTATTTTGTGCACATTTTCTCTTACTCCCACAGAGGATGACCAGAAAGGAAGCTTATCCTGTATAAAATTCCAATAGATATCTTCAATGGGTTCACTCAGATCTCTCTCACAATGGTTTTTAATGTTGCCAGTGTTTGAGTTGAAAGGTGCATAAGAGCTCTATAAGCTGCAGCAACAAACCTTTTCCAAGAGAATTTGTTGTATACGTTGCATTCTCAAAGGATGACAATGTGTGATAGGCTTGCCATTGAACATTGTACTGGCCAATGAAATGGAGAATCTGACGTAAGGTGATCCATAAACTGTGTTCTGCAATATTTGTTGTAATTCTGGGCTAGTAAGAGCTCCCTTTTAATAAGTCTCTTATTCTAAAAAGGCATACCTTCTAGCATCCTCCAAAGTTCAAATTCTATATTTATTATAAAAAAGAGGGTGATAAATTAATAGAACAACTGGAGGGAATATGGGTGCTATATTGGAAAGCCAACTCTTCCAGACTTACTGATTAGAAGCCACAAACAGCTTAAGTATTTTGTTCAGAAAATCTTTAGAAGTGATCATAATGGGAAAATCTCTAATGAAGTCTTTACCCCTTGAGCATTCCATTATGAGCCATGCCACCTGGTCAGAACATGCATCACCAGCAAAACACTAAGCAAATGGGTTGTATTGTTTTTCCATTTCAAGTTAGGTACTGCCACACCTCCTTGAACTGCTGATCTTCCCAGCCTTGGTCTCTTCCTCTGAAGAATAAACTTTAATAACAGGGCTTGCCACTTAAAAAGTGGTTTTTTGGGGGGAGGGGGTGTTTTATTGCTGTCACCTTGAACAAGTAAAAGAGGCAGGGCAGTGATATCATTTTTGTGGCCTTGATGCAGCCCAGCCAAAAGGGTGTAAGTTTCTGTTAGAATTCAGTAATAAGTGACCTGAAGTTCATTGGTTTTTTTCTTACTGCCTTATTTTACACGACTATTTGCAAATAAAATATTTGCACTTCTCTGAATTTTGCAATTCAGTTCTCCAGAAAATGCATCTCTCCCAAAAAATAATATAATAGGGGGGAAAGTGCACAAAAAGGCATGTACTAGTGAAAGCAACATACAAACGTGCATTATATTAGGGAATAAATGCTTCCAAAATGTGCATATTAGGAGAAATGTGAAGAAAATTCTGAGAACTGTTGTTTCTTAAATGTTGGAAATTGAGCTCTATGAGGAGTCTCCTAACAGCTCTCAGCACCCTTAACTAATAAGGATTCTAGGGGAAAATCCATAACTATTAAAGTGGTATAAACATACTTTAATTACATGGTGGGCATATGACCTACATAGGATTATGCTGCCTGGATATTAGTCTTTGATAATGGAATAGGAGGGAATGTCCGTAGTCTACCCTACCCTTTCTAGCCTTGAGGCAGTCATCGCTAAAAATCCTTCCTTCTCCCAACCCAAAGCCTGAAAGTGACTTGGTGGTGTCACCACCTGTAGCTGAATACTTTTGTTTCGGTAAGACTGACAAACCTGAGGAGTAATGATGGCAGTTCCTGAGCCCATTTCACCAACTTGACAAGCTCACTGAAGAAACCCCGCCTCCTCAAGGTGATGCCTCTGAAAACCATTATAAGCCATCAAACTTTCTCAGAACCTGCATTTGTCCTTACCATAGGAGGGTGCAAGTTCTGTTTTGTTACTGTATTGCTCTTGATATTTATGAAATCGTGCATTCCACACTTCTAAGGGTGGGTGAATCAGTCAATTTTGGCTTCTCACAGTTTATTATTTTTTCATAATCCTAAACTCAGTTCTTTATGTTTTGACCTCAGTTTGCTTTATTTATTTTTAATGCCCTCATGAAAATTCACTAACAGTTTATCATGCAATTTCTCTTAATATATGGATGTTTCTATGCAATTTTGTCTATGAACAGTTTACCACCTCACTAAATATTTGTGTGGGCTAGGCTAGGCTGCTGAATGAGGGGATTTCCCCCCTATACAAATGGCCCCTGTGCATGTATTGGAGGTGACCCACACATAGAAGGAAACCTCTTTCTCTGAGCAGTTATCTCCACAGGGGACGAGAACCAGTGCACTTGATATGCAGCTACTGTGTATCACTCATGTATTTATACACATTATAGGATGTGAACTAGAAATAAACCCCTTTTCTTGTTACTGAAGAGTATTTTTTAGTTTAAACTTAATCAAATATTTTATTTAATTTCAGTAAAACATACTAATTACATGGTAAGAATAATCTAGCAGTTATTTGATGCAACAACTCAAGGTGTTCAAAAATGGTTCACATGTCTCAGACATATTTTAAGAATGCTCTAAAGTACATCAATATTATATTATTAAGGGATGGTGACTGCACTGTCACAGGCCTTGCAAACCATGAAAGTTCAGAGGCGCAAGCCAGCCAGTTAGGGAGAACTTGGGGAGATGAGGAGAGCAAAATGTATCTGCATTCCTATGACCTCCAGGCTGATTGCAGCTACTATTTGTTATCTCCAAAACGCCTGAGAATGATACTATGCAATTATGTTATAGTTGCCACTGCGGGGGCAGCATTTTCTTCCCAGAATACTGGTGTCCTGGCCCAGAGTATTGGAGGTAAGCAAATGGTGACCATCAGTTTGGGGAGCACCATTTCCCCTCTGAATGTACTTGGAGAAATGCTATGTCATGACACAGAGGCCACTTTCACACCATACTTTTAACTCACTGCGAACTGCCATGGCTTCCCCAAAGAACTGTGAGAGCTATAATTTGTTAATGGTGCTGAGAGTTGTGAGGAGACCCCTATGCCATCCCCACAAGCTACAATTCCCAGAGTTCCCTGCGAAGATCAATGGATTGTTAAACCACTCTGGGAATTGTAGCTCTGAAGGGAAATAGGGGTTTAAAGGTAATTCCACGCCTATTGTGGGGAAGCAAATGGTAGCCACAGGCAGCAAGGAGTCTGCAGGAGCCTGTGGGAAGAAGAAGAAGAGTTTGGATTTGATACCCCGCTTTATCACTCCCCTTCAGGAGTCTCAAAGCGGCTAACAATCTCCTTTTCCCTTCCTCCCCCACAACAAACACTCTGTGAGGTGAGTGGGGCTGAGAGACTTCAGAGAAGTGTGACTAGCCCAGGGTCACCCAGCAGCTGCATGTGGAGGAGCGGGGAATCAAACCTGGTTCACCAGATTACGAGTCCCCCACTCTTAACCACTACATTTGCAACCCAATCTCCAAAATCACATCGCCTCCCAGAATGCAAAAGAGGACTCATCTCCTTTTTCACTTTGAAGTTTCCCCTCCCCAAAATATGGGCTTCAAACCTTAGGTAAACAAAAAATACAGTTAAGTCCTGTATGCTTCATTCCTGGTGGATCTTCTAATTAGTCTATTGTTATTTCTGCTGCTTTGTTTACAGGTGATAACAATGAAAGGGACAGTTGTTTTCAGGAGAGAAGAGTGGAACTCAATGTAGCAGTAGAAGCAGTTCACCTTAATTTCTCCGCAGAACGTTCTTTGGGAATGATACTGTGAGGAACACCACTGCCACAAAACCAATAGTGAAGGTTGCAAGAGGACGTTACCTTAAAAGGTATTTCATTTCCCCCTGTTCCTTCTGCTAACGCCTATCCAAAAATAGTCAGCTCAGCTCCAGATAGAAAAATAAGTTGTTTAGAATACTTCGACCAAGTTATTGTAACTGATCCTCTGGAGAATTGTAGCAGTGTGATGAGCTCTTTACTAGGTTCCCACTCTTGAACTCAGACAGATTGGTTATGGACATATCAGGTCACTCAGCGTTGTAGAACTTGGAGCTTCAAGTCTCTGTTTCCCTGTAACTTCCCTATTTAACATTCAACACAGGGGGAGAGGATCTGACTGTAAAACCTGGCTCTGAAAACCCACTGTCAACTCCTGCCCTCCGATAAATGATCCAGAGCTTCTCCACATCAGGATGGAAATGTGTTAGGCACTAAAAACCACTGCTTGCATGACATCATTCCATAACAGATTACACTGTAATGTTAGGAATGTAATCATTAGCATTTAAACATGCATAAAATTTAATTAACCTACTTACCAGTTTGCTTAGAACTTTTGAAGGGCTACCTAGAGTCCTCTCTAAGCATTTTATTGCAGAGTTTTTGGAAAGCTCACAAAAGAGAGAAGTTCACTGGGATTTTTCTCCCTAAAGCTGATGAGCCATGACAGATGAGCAGATGACCCGAGTTAATTATTATTGAATTCGTTATTACTGCTTTGTTGTCACCCAGCTCAGCCAGGGTAAAATGATGACAGTAGGTATCTCATTAAAACAGCTGTTTCAATTATGTAGCGGCAAATATTTAAAAAGCGGGCCTTCCAAGTTTAAAGCTGTTAGCAAAGTTTGTTTGTGTGAGCAGTGCCAAGAATCTTTGACCAAAAAAATAGGAAGGAGGGCGGGGGGAACCCAGGAGGGAGGGGACTATGCAAATTAAGAGAATGTCCATCTTTAATGATCTGGGGTGGGAAAAGCACAATATGCTACTGTGTCTCATGCAACGCTGAATGCAGACATTTTTGCAAATGACTAGCATTTGTTCCAATGAACTTGTCTTACCTTTGCATGAATTTAATTTTGTTTACATTGGCATCTGCTGCATTTTGACAGGAGAACAACAACAAAAAAGGAACAGTTTCTTTTCCAGCTGGAGGATGTCACACCTCTGCAATTATTTGAGTCCCTTGTCATTTCCCATTTGAGTCACTCCAAGCATTAAAAGTTTCACTTGCTCCTTCCCCGCAAGAGGAGTGAGAGTTAACAATCTTTTGTCACTGTCACGGTGACCTTTCCTGAAAGAAGGTATTTTTTAGATCAAGATGTAAGTGCTTGGGAATTTGTGGTTTGTCACCCCAAGCAGCAATTTCTTTTAAAACCTATTACCCTGACACACACCCCAAAATTTGAGCATCACTGGCCCCTTATGGTAAGAGGTTAACATTTAAAGTTAATTTCAAACAGACTTGCTGTAGTTGACTTTGAAGCAACCTGAATTGCAGAAACTGTGTTTAGGTATAAACCATGTATAGTTTGTTTATTTAATACCAGTTGTATCATTCACATTATTCCATCTTAAATGGGGGCGAGGCGTGGTCCAGATGTCAAACTGTTTCAAAGCAGTGACCACAAGGCTAACCAAATCATTGTAGATGTGACTGCAGGGGTGCCAACTTGAATAAGATATTTGGGGGGGCAGGTAAGCCCCACCCCACATCATCAATCACATGATACAGTGCACACATACCATTTGAATGGCAATGCCATCAAGTTTGGGGGATGGCCACCTCAAATATTTCATTGGGGGCCCGAAGACCCCTCTGGCCCTAGGAGTTGGCTCCTACAATGGACTAAATGTTTAGCAGATAGCTAAAAATGGAGGCTCCATATTCAAGGGACTCAATAGCCCTATCCAGGCATTCTGAATAGGGCATAATAGATGAGGTGACCCTACAGGAGCATATGAGCTCCAGTTCCAGCTTTCCAGTTCCATTGTCTACAGCAGTGGGGAAACATCCTCTACTCGTGGAGGCAAAACATTTGATGTGAAGGGTTAACTTTGTCTGCTTCATGCTCAGCCCCTAACATCCCATCTTTAACCTTCAGCTCCTTAAGCTACATCCCAGTTTCCTAGCCCACATCTCTTCATGTGCTACAGCTTCAAACGTAAACACCTCCCATCCTAATAAGAATACCCTTCTTCTAAGTATAAAGTAGTTCTTGCTGAAATACAATTTGTATCAATTTACAACAGAGCAAGCAAAATGCTTTTAAAAAAACTTTTATTTTCCTTTTTCCCCATTTTGGACAAAGGAAATTCTTAATAAAAATGTATAAAAACTAGGATAGATAATTAACTAATCTCTAACTTCTACAACAATACCATTCAGTGATGAACATGCTCTTTTCATTTGAGTAAATAATGATCACCAAAGAGGGGGCTGAAAGGAGCATTTGGGGTAGTGGAGGCATAATTTCACAGTGCAGCATAGCCAGTCAGGGAATGTCCCAAACACATTGATGAGAGAGCAGAATTGCACCCACCGGCCAGCCTTTTAAGGTATAACTACATGGGCCACAGAGCCCCACCAAGGGTGGACTTGGACTCTCAAATTTCAGTGACACCCTGTGCAACAGTTCAGCACCTGTCCCTGCCTCTTATGTGCTATTCTACAGCGCTGTTGTGGTGCCCCCTGCAGTGTGACACCCAGTGCTACTGAACTGGTAGCACTACCCTAAAACTGCCTCTGGTCCCACCCTGAGAGACTGGGGGGACGACAAAATGCTAATGCCCTCTTTCGTGCTGGGGTCTCAATCTGGATTGGGGACTGGACTGGCTGTTTGTCCAAACAAACAAAAACCCCACATACACCTAAGGTAGGGTTGCCATATTTCAAAAAGTTGTTGAGCTTTTTTTGTGAAGTCTCAGAACATGATGTCACATGTAGCTTGGCCCTAAGCTCTATGCACCCAGCAAATGGATCTGTGTTGTAATAACAACAATCACACAAGTGATCTGAAACCCAGACCATGCTCCTGATGAAGACCATCAACTATGTCTATACATGCATGCAGGGCTCAGTACACACCTTTTCTGAATTTGTGGAGACTGGGGTCAGAGCCAATGGGTACAGCCTTGCGCCACCCTCCTAACATTCAGTAACTGCAGTTAGAAATGCACTTTGCATTTCCTTGCATAGCTGTGCTAAATGCATGGATGGAGAGAAGGTCTGTGGTTGCTGACTATGTCTCCAGCTTCTACACCCTCAGCAGAAGGTGTGAACAGAGCTTTGCTTGCATACAACTGTTAGGTACATAGGTTCTTTCGGGGCTTGATCACT
Source organism: Podarcis filfolensis (assembly GCF_964270895.1). NCBI lineage: Eukaryota > Metazoa > Chordata > Lepidosauria > Squamata > Lacertidae > Podarcis > Podarcis filfolensis. The sequence goes on along the minus strand of NC_139603.1, from coordinate 35,893,622 downwards.
GTATACCCTCCAACATTTCTCTAATGAAAATTGGGACGTCCCATTCCATAATGATAATTTTACTATTTATACCTCATACATCTTACTGGGCTGCCTCAGCCACATTGGCAGCTTCCAACATATATAAAAACATAATAAAACATTGAACATTTTTTTAAAAAAAAAATCTTCCCTATACAGGATTGCCTTCTGACAGCTTGGGGGTCAGATAACTCTATTCCCTTCAACATTTCTCCAATGACAATAGGGACATCATAAGGAAAAGTGGGACATTCCAGAATCAAATGAGAAACCATGACGGCTTTTCTAAATCTGAGATGTGCCTGGAAAATAGGGACACTTGGAGGGTCTGTCATTGGAATCTTACTATTCTCGTAGCAGCTCAAACTAAAAGCAAAGCATAGTCAAATATTCAGATATGTTTGGTTATACAGCATGATCACACAATCTTATTCAGTTCATGATCCCTGGTTGGGTGGAATCTCAGAGTGCAGAAAAGTCTAGAATACAAAGCATGGAAAATCATTAAAGCCACAAAAATAGGGTTCAGGGGGGCATTCCCCACTCTTTGACACTCCTATTTTCACTGCAAAAACGTTTGAATCCAAACATTTTGCTGAGTGCTATAAAGATTATGCCTTCTGAATATTGATTCATATTGTAACAGCATCTCTTTCTGAACTTCCTCTTTGCGGGAGTGCCAACTTTAATTTCAGCCACATACGCTGTGGTTTTAAAATCCATTCGTGACATTTTCCTTTTCCCCACCTCCATTCCTCAACTCCCTTGACAATTTACCATCCCCCCAAAAGAAGGGTATTCCCAGAGTCTCTCGTGATCCATTACCATTTCATTGCAACTGGAGTATTTTGCAAAACCATAGGCAAGCACAAATGTTGAGGAAAGGGCACAACACATGCAGATTTGGCACAAATTTTGTAATTACCTGTGCATCATTCAAGGAATCCCAGTAGCATAAGGAGCGATGGAAGCTGTGGTTGTTTGGCCCCAGGTGACCTTAAAGATGGCGGTGCGTTGCATTGCGGGATCCTATTAATAATTAAACTATCTGTCACTTACCAACAACATACATTCCAAATTAAATTTAGGCAAAAGGGAGGGAGGGAGAGATCATTTGGGACTGAATTAGCAAGCTTTGGAGAGAAATAAATAATAATCAAACATCTGTGTTCTAAATTGTACGTGCTTTATCAGACAAACAACTGTTACCGTCTCATTGTATAAAATTGCTTGGGGAAAACACCGTAGCTAGGAAGCAAAGTGTCTGCTCGGAGAGGCGGAGGGGGAAAGTTTGTTAACGAGCCAGGAAGTGATTGAAACTTGCCATGTGGCTATATTGCCTTTATTTCCCTAAGCACCTCTGTTAGCAGGATAAGCATGTTTGGTTTCGTTTTGTACTCAGTGAACGATGCTGAAGCTCGTAACGGCCGGTAATCTCAGAGTCATAATAGGCATTCATAGTGCCAACATTAAATACTTTTAATCTATTAACATTGGAGCTATATGAGGGCATTTCTTTCTGAAGTTGCTTTCATTGGCATTACTCCTCTTGTTTTGTTTGTTGGTTATAGTTGGCAAATTTTGCCCTAGCTGAAAGCCATCTTGAGTATTTTATAGGAATATTTGATAATAAATACATGAATGAGCGGGGCTTTCATGTTCTCTGCTGCAGAAAGCCAAATTCAACACCCACAAGATACACAGGAGATAACTGTCTTCTACCAGGTCAGACCACTAGACCATCTTGCCCAGTATTGTATACTAGCAACAGTTCGCCAGAGTTTCAGCCCTAACTGGCGATTCTGGGAATGAACCTGGGACATTCTGCACACAAGGCTTATGTTAGGCACATGCACTGAACTATGAGATAGAGTTTGACTTCATTAATTATATTTATAACCCACCCTAGCCTATGAGTTCAGGGCAGGAAAACTATGCAAACTGAGCAAATGTCTTTAGCAATTTCTTAGTTTACTCAACCTTGCTCTTCCTTTTGTGACATTTCAACCATGGTTTGAACTCAGTATGCATGTGATTGTAGAGAGGAGGAGTCATCATAAGGTCCTGAAGCAGGGATGGGCCTTGTTCTTTCAAATTGCAGTGGTGCCCTGTGCGAGACCAAAATTTGGCACCCCTGCCTGTCGCCGTCCGCTCTGTATGGGCACTCCATCATAGTTGCAGCGCCCTGTGGCATCCACCTCGGCTTGGCACCCAAAGTGGGTGAGCTGGTCGCGTTGCCCTAAATCCACCTCTGCCTCAAGATGTTGCTGGATCAACACGCAAACAGTTTACTGCTCTCTTGTGTAGTTAACTTACTTCATTTTCTAGATAACTTGCTTCATTCATCACTTCCTTCCTTTTGAGACCTCTAGTCTGGTGCTGAGATTAAAGGATAAAGAGAAAAGCCACTCGGATCATGCCTGTCTAGCACTTTTGCTCAGTGTAAAGATGCCACATTTTTCACTCTAAAAAAATGGGTAATTTTTACCCCCAAACTCACTTTTCAAATGATAGCATGAAGTAAGTTCCGAGTGAGTGCTTGTTACTTTAGCTCATTTTTTTTAATTAAAAAAAAAAAGAGATATGGTTGTTCTCTTCCTTCTCTGTTACTCAGCTCTGTTGAGTGGCTCTGGAGTGGCTACATGTAGCATAACCATGCAAAACAAACAGAAAGCTTATCAGTTTATAATACCGTGGTACCTTGGGTTACAGATGCTTCAGGTTACAGACTCTGCTAACCAAGAAATAGTACGTTGGGTTAAGAACTTTGCTTCAGGATGAGAACAGACATCGCGCGGCGGCAGGGGAGGCCCCATTAACTAAAGTGGTACCTCAGGTTAAGAACAGTTTCAGGTTAAGAACGGATCTCCAGAATGAATTAAGTTCTTAACCCGAGGTACCACTGTACTGAACTCTGGTGGTTGTGTCGTAACAGGACTGGTGCCAAAACTGTGCCACTGAAAAATGAGAGACTGGGGTATCCACATGCTTGTATGAACGTGAGGTTTGCAGAAAGGCAAAACATCCCAGGGCTGGGAACATAAATAGTCCAAAACGAATTAAAAATTCTTGGTGCAGCGTAGGACTCGCAACATGTAAGGAAAAGAAAAATAGAAAACAGGAAGGGGGAGCGTGGAATGCCTTGCTTGAGCCCCCTACAGCTTATAATCACCTGGAGGAGGGTGTGGCTTGATGGCTGACCAGAACCCTGAACCAGAGCACTTCTACTAGGGGGCAAAAAGGCACACTGCAACATTTTGTTGCAGGTCTCACAGGCAACATCTGCCCTCTTCGTCAGCCATGGCTGATCCCAGGTGATGAAAATTAAAATTAATAAAGGTTAGCAAATCATTTTCAAAGCTTTCTGTTGTGAAAAGAGAAGACTGAGAAATCCTTCCCTAGTCCTTGGAAAGGTTTGCTTGTTTTGCGCTTAATGCCATGGAGCTTCATAGGTACAGTAGCTGAATCCACAGCCGCAGATTGGGATTTCAGCTACCTCTGGAGCAGGCGGCTTGTCTGTCTACTCCTAAGGTAACTGTGTTAAAATATCCTATTCCAGCTGTAACACTTGTTTTACAAGAGCCCTGGTTTTGTCTGACACAATATGGAACAACATTTGTCATTCGTTATCAGGGGTGATATATTTGTTAGCCTGCAGAGAAACATCTGCTGTGCTTTAATCTCTCGTGTGCAGGCCAATATTCATAGTATACTGCTGCATAAAATCACAGTATTAGATGGGACTGTCCGGCCTGACATGAAGGCTAGCTGGCAGGCAGACAGAAACAGGTTTTATTATCTGCCTTTTACATATTTATTGATGTCAAATATTTCTGAGAATCCATACATCACGGCTCTTTTTATGCATTGTTGTTCTGCGCTGACAGGCCATTGACATCCAAATGAGAAATTTACGTTACATATTTAATATGGACATCTGAATGATTATCAAATCTATAGAAGCCAAGCCTGCCCAATCACCCCTAAATAATGGATGAGAAGTGGATGTGACTCAATTTGTTCGGTATAAAACCTAGACGACCCCTGTCTCCCTTTTCATCACTACAGCACTGTCATTATTTCCTTCTATTCATCTCACTTGGCATCACTCAATAAAATCTGTGCATGATAAAGAGAATAACCTTGGTCAACAGTGAAAAGGAAGGGAGGGAAGGGCGAATGATCATTTTTGCCAGTCATAGGTGCAGGCCTCTAGAGAGGGACACTAACATTTGCTAAGTTCCCTATGTCCTCCAGTAACTGCATTGCAATGCCAATAATATATAGGACATAGGAATTGTATTATGACGGGCTTGGAGCACAGAGGAGGGAGGTTGGCACGTTACAGCTTTGCAGCCTTCAGTGTCATTTATACATTTATGCAGAGGAAATTCAATGGACAGTTTTAAAGCAGAAACGCCAGCCAATTGAGAGCTGCCAGACTACACTCTCTCAGCCAATCTGAGCCAATGTTTGCTGCCTCCCACAGAACACAGGTTTCCTATCGCTCATGTTCTCACCATTCGGCAATGGTTGGGCTCAATGTGGTGTACCCCAGGAGGTGAAATAAGCAGATGTATAAAATGTGTAGCTCATAGCACGCATTCACAGAGACACACACATGCATGCATGCACGCACACACACACACACAACTCCTCCTTCATATGTGTTATTAACTACTCCAGTTCCACAACGTTAACTTGTACCGTTCCATTGCGTGATCCACCAACTCTCGCTTCCTTCACTTTGCCACTGTACACAATTCATGTTTCGACAGGTCTTAGGAATATGTCACGTTCAGTTACATATTTCCTATTCTTTCACATTATTTTCAGTTGGTATAGTCAGTGCATCAGTATCGTCCAGCAGCTGACTAGCGTCTTGGACCTGTGAGACTTGGGTCAAAATCCCCACTCGGCTGTCAGGTTGTCTGGGTTTCTCAGTATAATGTACAACACAAGGTTGTTGTGGGGATTTCCATGTGCATCATCCTAAGGTCTTTGGAGAAAGGGCAAGATACAAATAAGTAAAATTTAACTTTTCTGTATCTAATATCCCCACAAAAAACTAAAAGAGGTTGTACATTAGATGGTATCTGCAAATTGATCTGCAAATCCCATGAAAATTTATGGTGCTAGTCCCTATTATTAAAAAAAAATCTTGAAAAAAGAACTTTTATGACTGGGGTTTCCTGTAAACAAAAAGAAAATGCAGTAAAATGTTTCAGCATATACAAGAGCAGTATTCCTGTTTAGCGTTCCAGCCAGCCAACCACATTCTCTTCTAAGATACTCCATTCCATCTAACCCTATCCTTTCTCATTTTACACTCCTCCCCTCCCTACAACATTCTGTGCCCACTGAGCATGCTCATTAAAAACATAGGAAGCGCCATGCTGGATCACACCAAAGGCCCTTCTAGTCCAGCATTCTTTTCTCACACTGGCCAGCTAGATGCCTATGGGAAGCCTGCAAGGAGGATGTGACCATAAGGGCACTCTCCAGCTCATGATCTCTAGCAACTGATATTCAAGAGGCATGTCACCTCTGATAATGGCAGTAATATTGTTGGCCAATGGCTATCGATATCCTTATCCCCTAGAAATGGGAACCCTGTGACTCACACTCTTCCAACAGTCCCAGTCTGCATGGCTAATAGCCAGGAATTATGGGAGCTATAATTCAACAACACTGAGCAGTCCACAGGTTCCTCATCCCTGTTCTAATGAGAGATATGTTGTTCCCTGAATATTAAGAATCCATTTTAGCTCTCTGTATACATATCCTAAATCTGTCCACTCACAAAATATGCTGGTTTTCTTAGCAATTGTGGTCACTGATTCCAATTAATTTGACAACTTGACCAATCCTGGGCACCCTTTGAATCAAAGAATTGTAGAGTTAGAACGAACCCTGAGGTTCATCTAACCCAACCCTCTGCATTTCAGGAATTCACAGCAGTCCAATACAGGGATCGAACCTGCAACCTTGGCATTATCAGCACCATGTCAAACTATTATACATAGTTTGTAGCTAAACATCCCCATGAAATGTTAAGCTTCTACCATGGGACCCACAAAGTTGGTGTAAGAAGCAGTTCTTTACTATTTGCAATACCCATATTTTCTGATAAAGCCCCCAGCTGGGATTATCAGAGCAGCAATTGTTTATCCCACAGTTGCTTGAAAATGTTTCAGCATGGATGCCAACAGAGGCTATATATGATGAGGAACGCTTCCGTATTGGATTCATGTCCAGTGAAATGCATTTGGAGTGTAAGAATGTGAGAAACTATTATAAGTGTAGCCACAAGAAACAATCAAATACCACTATTAGGGTCTGTGAGCTAAGCAGTTAGCTGAATGGCATGTGGATGTATAGATGTAGATCTCAAAATCATAATTTCAGGTGGAAGCCAAAGAGTCCAGTGTGCTTTTCAATATACTTCATTTTCCACGGGGAAAACATAACACCAATGCACGGGCAGGTGGGAATCTTCTGCAAGACTTTAACCTAACAAAGCTGTTCGTATTAAGCAATATGTAGAGTTGCATACATTTATTTCGTTTACTGAATTGGTGTTCTCCATGTGTTTTTCAGTGGTGCCTTAGTTCAGGAAATCTTTGATGAGATGGATAAAATGGACCCTAATTAAGATTGCATTGATACATATAATCTATTTTTCTGTTTCTGTCTCTCTGTATAATGAACTAATTAAAAAGATACATAGTATGATTCATTGCCTTAGCCCATGGCAATTTGCCTTGTAGTGGGATGCAAAGCTTGGGATGAATACAATCCTCTGCTGGGTTTTCTTTTCAGCACATTATAAGACCAGTTGCTTTATTCATAATATGTTCATCGGTGCCCAACACAGAGAACTGATTATTGGGGGTGGACAGGGAGTGTGCAAATCCTGTTGCTTTGCCTTGATCTTGTAGCAGCTTTTGATACTTTTGACCATGGTGTGCTATTGGACTGGCTCAGCAGGCTAGGAGTTGAAGGAATGGTGGAATCGGTGGTTCTGCTGCTATCTGCAATTCCATGAAGTAGCATTGATAAACAATACTTGGCCCCATGACAGTTGTACTGCAGAGTGCTGCAAGGTTAACATCTCTGCTTTTGTGGGAGGAGTCATTAGAAGTTTTGGAACGAGGTGCCACCAATATTCTGAGGACATCTGGCCCCTCTTCTCCTTGTCATTGGAGTCAGATGGAGTGGTACAAGTGCTGAACCAGTGCTTAGACACAGTGGTGGGCTGGATAAGCTAAGGCTGAATGCCAATATACTGGGAGTCCTGTAGGCAGATGGTTCTTGTGTCCAGGAATTAGGTAGATGTCCTAGATGCCCCCTGGAAAAAGAAGGTCTATAGTCTGGGGTGTACTGTTGCTGGAGGCGCAGGTGAACTCAGGGGCAACAAATGCCTCTTGCTGGTTCACCATTTACAGCTTTTACTGGACTGGGATAGCTTTGCCATGGTGACCCACATGCCGGTAGCCTCCTAGCTCAGTTACTCTAATGTGCTCTATGTGGGACTGTCCATCAAGACAATTCAGAAGCTGTGGCTAGTGCAAAATGCAGCAGCTCAGCTGTTGAGTGGATTAGCCTACTGGAATTGTATAATGCCAATCCTGAAAACACTGCAAACGCTGTCAATATGTTACTGGGCCAGATTCAAGATGCTAGTGATGACTTATGAAGCCCTGTAAAACTTGGGACCTAAGTACTTAAATGAGTGTCTTCCTCCATATTGGCCTGCCTGTGTGTTAAGATTGTTGGACGTGGCTCTTCTGGTTGTGCCACAGCCAGGTGAGATTTGTTATGTGGTAACATGGGGAGAGGCGATCTCTGTGGTGGCACCTCAGCGACACAATTCAGCTGGCACAGACCCTTATGAGTTTTCGTCACCAGCTGAATACTTAATTCATTCTCACAGACACTTATAGGGTGACAGCATGCAGGCCAAGTTCTTTTTTATATATATTGTTATTATTGTTGATTTTATTTCTGTTCTGATTTGCTATCAATCCTTCCTTTATATTATTATTGTTGTTATTGTTACCATCGTTGTCGTCATTATTGCTGTTTGCATGCTTTATTGTACCCTAACCTTTTATTTCTATAAAATAAAATATAAATGAAAATTTGTTTTTTCTCAAACTGCTTTTAAAACTCTTTCAAAGTCTAAGCAACTGTTCATGTAATTGTTTATGTTTGTTGGTGTAATTTTTTAGGCTGCCTTTCAGGGTTTATCCCTCTATTCAGATAAATGGCATTTAGCCTTTCCCGTTCGTTATGTATGCATATGCACAAAAGCAACCCTTAGCAAGTTGTATTACTTATTTATTTTCCCTTCAAATCTGCTGTTGCAAAAGCTCTTGCCATGCCCTCTTCACAGCATACTGTTTTTGAGCCCAAAAACATCCAGGGCTTGTGTGTATTCCTAGTCAAGAAACACCATCACCACCCCTTCTGATCTTCTGATTTGCAATGCACATCATTCATTGTGCCTGATGGTAGGTCAGGCAGACAGATAACTTTGGTTTGGAGTTTCAGGACCTTGGATAACTCCAAGCAGAAAGTTTGTTTTGATTAAGGACTGGAGCTCATCTGTGGCCTTATCATCCCTCTTGTGCCTGATTATGCCTCCTGGGCGTCATACACTGTTCTGGCTCAAAGCCTGACACTCCGTCACCTCTCTGTGAGTTCCTTCCTTGTGCGTTCCCCACAATAGTGAGCAGGAGCTAGAGCACACAAGGCCCCTGTTGTGAAGGGGGCAAGTTCACTAAAGGAATCTGTATTTGGGACAGTTCCATTTGAGCTGAGGAAGGTCAGTTGGCTGCCAGGCTTGGTTGGAGCCTCAGCCTGAGCTCAGCCTGAACTCTGAGGTTTCTACTGCTGGACTTCCTCATTCCTCCTCTTCTGTGCCAGAATCTTGCCTACAGCTCAGGATCAGGTGCATGTCATTATGGCCGTTTTTGCTCTACCAACTCCTTTATTGTTCTTGTCTCCCCCGCCCCCCAGTCATCCTGATATGCCTTAGTCACGATGTTCCTGTGATCTTTCATTCCAAATCCTGGTAGTCTGTCAAGGCAGGGGAAAGGAGACCAGCATCCCAGGAACAATATCCCTAAATGCCCAGGGAGCCTGTCCCTCCAGCTCTTTGAAATCTATCCCTTCTGACACCTTCATCTGCACCCTTGAAAAGAGGTTTAGATTTGGTGGCTCCCGTGGTGACACCCGTCCAACCTGACCTGGGAAGTGCTAATTCGCAAGCAAAGTGGCAGGATCAGATTCAAAAGCTCTCCTTTCCCAAGTGGGGGATTGTTTGAAATCATATGTCATAGTTATTGTGCGAGCAGTTGGATCATTTCCCTGGCTCTTTGAATCCCTGTGATTTGTGCCGCAAAGCTATTGCTGGCAATAAAGAAGCCATGCCTATATGTTAATCAGGTTGAAGATGGCAGCTGTTCCACATCAAGAGGATTTTAAGACAAAAGCAGAATAAAGCGCCTGGCTGCCAGGACAGGGAAAGAAAAATGCTATTCTTTGTCACGGGTTAAAATCAATTGTGATGATTTAAACTATTCTAATGAAGACATTAATATACCCCGAAAACAGCATTTCAGTGGTTACTCTGAGTTATTGATATAATCAGCTTCAGGAGTAACTGTGTGTCTTGAATAGCTCTCTAATTCCTTTCACTTTCAGAAATCTTCACTAGAGGGATAATATAATGTACCCTGCTATTTGATGCTAAGTGTAATAATATAATAAAACCATATAGATTTTGCAGTGTTGGGGAAAATAGCTTTTTTCATAGTGGGAATGTTTCTGCTGGATATTATTAAGGGGGTGGGGATTTTAAAAGGAGGACTAAAAAATTTGAGATTCCCTTGTTCCCCCACTTGAATGCCTATGACCCATTTCTGGTCAAAGGTCAATTGGACTCAAAGTAGGGCTCCCATTCAACCCCAAATCAGCCCTCCCTGCCATTTCTTTCCTTCTTCCCCTTTGCAGGCAATGGAAAAGAGACAAATGCAAAAGCCTAACCTTTTACATGTGACATTATGTCACCATGCTGAAAAAAATATCTAGGGTGTGTGTGACAACAGCAACCTTCTTACACCACTTGACTTAATAATTTTATTATATGGGCAGTAACAGTATGTTGATATCATTTTTATGCCAAAGAAGATACAAGGCTTCTGAAAACCAGATTTGTGAGATCATTTTACTAATTCCCATGGATCTGTGTTGTGTAAAGAGGATAAGTGTTGTCCCACCTGTAGCCCTTTTTGCTTATGATGTATTCAGTGGCAGGTCAAGCTCCAAATGTTTGTGCCGTATCTCAGAAGGACATCTCAAGTGAGCTTCCTGTGAAAGCAGCCATTACAGTTTTGGATTAGGTGAAATTTCCTCTTAATTTCCTCCAGTGTTTTGTAGGCAGTTGGTATGGAAACTGTAGATATGAGAGAGGTGCCCCTAGGTACTCCCAGATTGCAGACAAATAGGTCCAGAAACTTTGGTGCTAGGGACCTTGAAAGTTGATTTTGTGGGAATCAACTAAAAGGGATTCTCTTTCTGTCTGATTACAAGCTAGCTGTCAGTCATGAAAGAACTGTATTGCCTAGGTGCCACTAAGCATTTCAGAGTTCCCTGATTCAACTCATGCCATTTCATACAGAGACCCCATTTCACTCTGACAAGTCCCAGATACACTTTGTCTATGGATTTGCCCAAATCTGAAGTATGCGGCTCATGTATGCTTGTGTATATATGTGTATACACATACACACAGAGAGAGCTCATAGTCTTTTGGAATATTCCTCTGATGTATGCTTGAAATGGTTATTGCTATTACCATAAATTCTGTGTTTAACTTTTTAAACTTGCTGTAAGTGAATTTCCCATCTCCATATGGATATACTGAAGTTTTTTCAAGGAAGCTTTTCGCCCCAAACTGTTACTGTAGTTGAATACATGGGCAATTATTTTCAAACAGCTGGAAACTTTTAAGAGCTCTTTCTTCCCATGTAAGATTTTACTGGCTAGCTCTTCTTTAATGATGGATTGTGTAGACTACCTACCTCTCTGATCTCCCCTTTGTCCGTAGTTAACCGTGAAAAGGTCTGTAACTTGAACTACCAGGTTCCACACAGGAGTTTCCCCCGTTTAGCAAATTATTTGCCTTTGCTGCATTCATTTTTGTTTATAAAATACTAATTACCTCTTTTATTGTTTGAAGAGATTAAAAGTTAATAGGAGAAACTAAATAAACAGAATGCCATTCTGCACAAACTATATACGCTGGTAATTAATTTCTGGCCTCCTCTGAGCTAATTAACTCATATAAAGAAATGAAGTTAATGAACCATAATTCTAGTCATACAAGTGTAGATACAAGCAGTTTGACTTAATGAATTAATAAGATATTTCCTTTCTAGGGGTTTTTCAATTGCGCTCCTAGTCTGTAGGGCCCTTTAATGTGTCTTTCTGGTTAAAATATTTAATAAATATTAGGGCAACCTGGAGATGAAGTTTACCTCATATGGGAAGCCTGGCATCTAGAGCGAGTTCAAGATTTTGACTCAGTCAGGCTAATGAGCCTGTGATACGCAACAGAGGTGATTTACTGCACAGTGGGGGGGTGTATTTAGGGAACCTGTGACTTTAAAAGTAACAACTGCCGACAATGCTGTTCAGATGCTTTACCTGGGAGAAGAAGGCAAATAAAATGAAGTAGCATTTTGGTTATATGCCTTCAACAGAGTGAAGGGATCAATCACCAGTATAAAACTGTTGTCAGACCCACTTCCATCAACCTATTCACCCTGAGCTTGCACTATTGGAGGAATGTGCTGTAATCAAAACTTGCGAAGGGTGAAGTGGCTTGGAGAAAAAAAGAGGATTCAGTGATTCCCAGGATTTCAGCCCACTTCTTCCTTTATTGTAAAAAAATAAAAAAAATAAAAAAATCTATTCCCCGAGACTTCTTGGTCGAGATTTTATTTGTTACTGTATTTTTATTCTGAAAAAAACCAAAAACCACTCATAAGTTCATTAAGATCATCTGTCTGCCAATATGTGTGGAAGAGGGAGAGTCCAATAGGAAAGCAATCTTCAGACACTTACTGGTACACAATATAGATGGTTCGTTGTTTGAAGGAAAGCTTGGAATATATATGTTAAGGGGTTTACCCCTACCTCCATTTGCCCCAGTGTTTTCCCCAGGGAAACCTGATCTTTATTTCTGAATCGGACCAAACAGCAATAAGCAGAACAGAAAGTTGCCCCAATGCACTTTTTAAAAACTTTTTAAAAAAATTATTAAAGATTTCTTAGTTTACAAAAATACATGTATTCTCTCTTTTTTCAAGTTGCGTTTTCGACAGATCAGTTACATTTGTTGTGAGACATTAGTGTTGCTTGTCTCCATGGAACTTTTAGGAGAACAAACCTGAATCTAGCTCTCCAGACATCAGGACAGATAGATGGGATGTCAGAAGAAGATGCAAACACCTCTCACCTTTCCCAACATAATAACTGATGGGAAGTAAAGGTAAAGGGACCCCTGACCATTTTGTCCAGTCGTGACCGACTCTGGGGTTGCGGCCTTATTGGCTGAGGGAGCCAGCATGACTAAGCTGCTTCTGTTGAATCAGAGCAGCACACGGAAACGCCGTTTACCTTCCTGCCAGAGCGGTACCTATTTATCTACTTGCACTTTGATGTGGTTTCGAACTGCTAGGTTGGCAGGTGCTGGGACCGAGCAATGGGAGCTCACCCCGTTACGGGGATTCGAACCACCAACCTTCTGATCAGCAAGTCCTAGGCTCTGTGGTCTAACCCACAGCGCCACCGCGTCCCTAACTGATGGGAAGAGAACTAAGTTAAAAATGCCTCCATCAGCTGAAAACTACATTTTTTCCCCCTGGTGTAGTCTTCACAAAAGAGGGCCGCACTCTAAGGAGCACTTTTATGTCAGGTTCCCTGCAGTCCCTCCCCCCCCCCCAACATCCTCTACACATTAAGGGGCATCTGAAGTGGGGAGCCTGCTCTGTGCATAATCTGCCCTTGTGATTTAGAACCTGGAGCAATTAAGATTCAGGATTCTACATGCATAGAACAAGATTCTGCTTTAGGCCTTTTCCTCCGGTGCATTGGGGGAGGGGAGGTGTGGGGCTGGTAGGAAACACAACAAAAAGGGTGATGTTTCTTAATACTGTCTGATTATCCTGCACCCATGCATGTGTAATTGTGTAGAGCCTACAGAGGGTTTATGGTTCTCCCATTATGCTTTTGGAGTCAGAAGCTGGCTTCCTTCAACTTACAAAAGCCCTTTGAGTCATTCCTCTTTGGAGTTTTGAATGGCAGGAAATTGACTGGCGAACGTGGTATGTCTCACACGCACTCACCTGGGGTGAGTATGGAAATCTTCAGGTAAATTCTTTACTCAGAGGAGAGAGATGGATACCATTTGCAGGCAAGACTCATTCCAGTAACAATTCCATCCCATCCACCCCTGGTCAAAGCTAACGGCTAAGGGGACCTGTCTGTGATTCTTGATTGGAGGTCAGAAAGAAAGAAGCGAGCAGAAGAATATTGTTTTGTTTAAATTTCATATAAGCACATGTGCAACTTCATTCACCCAATCTATCTACCTTCACACATGCTATTCAGTTAATGCAGGATCTATTATATTGGCTGAGGGTTTTGAACATGGAGCTGATTTACATTTGATATGCAATAACTAAATGTTTATTAATTATTAGTGCAGACTGGGGTGCTAAACAAGCCAGAGGCTCGAAAACCCCTGAGAAATGTGTAATTTTACTGACAACACAGCTCTGACATACACATATGTGAGCAGCCCTGGTAATCTTTTAGATGAAAATTTCTCTCATCCTATCATTTTTAAACATGCCATTAACCTAAGTGTCAGCAGCCTCCGTTACAGACCTTTGACCTTGAATTGTGACCAGGTGATCAATTTTATTTTCTTCCTCTGACTGAAAGCATGGCTGATGCAGCCTTAGAAATGTATTTCATCTTGATTTAGTAAATTTCATTTATCAATCTCCATTATTTACTCAGATGCTAAGAATACATCCTTTCTGGGCTATTTGCTCCTAATTGATGAGGTGGACATACATAAACATCCAGCAGTCACAGAAAGTAAACAGCGTCTGGCAGCTGATAGAATGTACATAAAATGACTATTTTTTTGTAGATTAAAGGGCAAAACAGAATCTGTCCTATGACCATGACAGCATTTGTTATTAATGAAAGGCATGGCTCTCTGGTACCAGCATGCAATCTAATTAAAAAGCAAGATTCCAATAAAACGTGTTTCAAAGCAAATTGGTCAATACGGAAACCACTTAAGAAAATGTAAGCATGATAAAACATGATTTAGATAAAGGTATCGGCACATCATAGAAAGTTATGACTGAATCAAAATGTCAGCTTATTTTGTCCAAGCCCTGCATCCACTTAGGTGGATTTGGCTGTCCTGGAGCCTAATATAAGTCAGGCAATCAAACATTTTTTGCATTTAAATTTGCAACCACAGATCACATGAAATATGGTTATAGTGTATAACAGTGATTCACCGTAGAAAACAGCAGGTTTGCTTGCTTGTTTGCTTACTTACTTACTTACTTTTTGCAGTTCAGCTTCATTGGTTTCTTTTAACAAACATTCATAAAATCACATTATAACATTTTGAATTTTCCTGTCATTAAACATGTGATTCTAAAACATAATAAGGAAAACAAAGGCATATTCTTAATCGTTTGATTCATTTATATTCCAGTTACATCTGACTTCCCTCCCCTTCTTACTTGGTTCCTCTATTTTATTTAATTGCGTGCCCGTCATAACATATCTGTATACTTAGTAACCTACTTTTCTACTATATTTTAATATTGCTCCTTACAAGAGTTATTCTAAACCAGTCAAAAAATTTACTTCTCTATAATACTCTTTAAATAATGTTTAAATATATTCCAATCATTTTAAATTAAAATATGATTGGCTTACTTACTTACTTTCTAATAAATAGATTTAGAACAGGGTTCCACATCTCATTTTCTAATTAATCTGGGGCTATGTGTTGCAAGACTTGTGTGTGGAGTGTAAGCTCGTTGAACAGGGTTGCACACTTAGTCCTGCTCCAAAGTCTCCAGGTCTTCTCTCAGCCTGGAGGGTCTGTCTGTGTTTTGTAAGGTTGTAAACGATAGGGGGAGCATCATCCAGAACATGAGAATGGCAAAGCTGGGGTCAGGAAATACAGTGTGATGTTGGGAGCAGGGCAGAATGTGTGGCCCCAAGCCCCAGGGCCAGCCGAAGACACTTTGACACCTGAGGCAGACCCCAAAATGGTATCCCTCCCTGCCAGGGGTGAGGGAAAATCTACATCAGGAACAAGGAGATGTCTGAGGCAGTCACCTCACCTTGCCTCATGAGTGGGCCAGCCCTGCCAAACCCCCATTCAACATGCTCACAGTAATGTCTGTAGAGGGCTCTTATGGGGACCATAGCTGTCAACATTTCCCTTTTTTTTAAGGGAAATTCCATTATTCCGAATAGGATTCCTCGCAAGAAAAGGGAAAAGTTGACAGCTATGATAGGGACCCTACAGACATTAACCCCTTTCAGATTTCCCATCAAGTGCTTGAAGGTTTTTGCCTCTGTGTGGATACCATTTTGAATTAAGATGGCAGGCAAAGCCTTTGAAAACGACATTAACTGTAACCGCTGGTTTCAAAAATGCCTTCTTTTTTTCCGTTTCTTAGAATTCCTGCACAATATGGGTACAAGGCTGCTAGTATTTTCGAAATCTTGTCCTGCTTGGAGCCAGGATGACACAACAGCCCCACTTGCTCTCTGTGCTGAACCCAAAGCTGTGGCTTTGCAGGGACCCCTAGAAATCTAACAGGGAGCAAGATATTTTGGACCGTTAACAAGGCAAACCCTTTCATCTTCTCAGCCTCTATATGTGTGTATATAAGAACATGGAAAGCTGCCTTATACTGAAGCTACTGCAAGGTCATTCTCCCCTCTCAATGCATTTCAAGTCGCTTTTGCTTCTTTGCATTGCTCTGCACACCGGAGGGGGCTAGGGGTGTCTTCACCCATACGCATTACCTGATTTGTTTCCCTGCACTGAACTCCTATTCAATAAATCTGTCATCTGCAGTTGTGCAATGGCTGTCTCAAATGTACACACCTCAACTTAACCGCGGCTTATGTTTTCAAATCGGATGGAAGCTGTGTTGAGGGGAAATGCACTGAAAAGCAGTAATTCTCAGGATACATATGGATTGTGGCTAATTTCATTTCACTCATGCTGCAATAGAAGATATATCAAAGGAGCTTTGAGATTTGTTTGTTTGTTTGCAACATTTCTGAAAAAGTCCTCAGAAAAAAAATGCCCCCCCCCTGCTCCATCAATGGTTCTATTCCTCCCACCTTGACCTTCTCATCTCTACATTGCTGCTGCCTTCTTGTGATGACCTTTGATCTATTTTAGGGATACTAGAATCAAATATCTTCAGCCTGCTCTCCTTTTATCCTGGTTCTTTTTTGTAGCT
Organism: Podarcis filfolensis; assembly: GCF_964270895.1. Classification (NCBI taxonomy): domain Eukaryota; kingdom Metazoa; phylum Chordata; class Lepidosauria; order Squamata; family Lacertidae; genus Podarcis; species Podarcis filfolensis. The sequence continues at coordinate 35,877,003 of NC_139603.1, read as the reverse complement.
GACCTTGTCACCTCTCCCCTCAAAATAAGTGACACATTATGCCCAGGAGAAAGCTTTCTAAAACAGAGTAGGTCTTGTTTATTTTTTTATTTATTACTACATTTATATTCCACCTTTCCTCTAAGGCAGCATTTCCCAAACCTGGCCTCCAGCTGTTTTCGGACTACAGTTCCCATCATCCCTGACTACTAGTCTTGCTAGCTAGGGATGATGGGAGTTGTAGTCCAAAGACACAAGTTTGGAAAACACTGCTCTACAGGGTATGGTGGTGTACATGGTTCCCACCCACCCCGGCCTTGTCCTCACAACAATCCTGTGAGGTAGGTTAGGCTGAGAGCTGGTGACTGACCCAAGGTCACCCAGTGAACTTCATGGTCAAATGTGTGTGTATATATAGAATGTGTATATAATGACATATCTATATATATATATAGTTACGAGGGATGTATTTTATACCATTAAAGCAGTAAACTAAATTTTAGTTTGATAAGGAAATATTTCAATCTTCCCCAAAGTTTTTTATTTATTTTAAAATGTGTGTAAATGGTGGGAAATATCCCCCTGGTCCATTTCTGAACATGTTACATCTCTTGAATTGATTTTCACAAACATGAAACCACACCTCGAGTACTGTGTCCAGTTCTGGGCACCACAATTTAAGAAGGATATTGGCAAGCTGGAAGGATACTGGCAACCAAGATGATCAAGGATCTGGAAACCAAGCCTTATGAGGAACAGTTGATGGAGTTGGGTATGTTTAGCCTGGGAAAGAGGAGACTGAGAGGAGACATGATCGCCATCTTCAAATATCTAAAGGGCTGTCACATGGAAGATGGAGCAAGCTTGTTTTCTCCTGCTCCAGAGGGTAGGACCTGAACCGATGGATTATGGTTACAAAATTCCGATTAAACATTAGCAAGAACTTTCTGACAGTAAGAGCTGTTCGACGGTGATTTCTGTATGTGGATTGGGAGTAGTGGGGAGGCCATCTTGTCTTAAGTAGCAAAATGTCATTGGCAAGTCCTGGAGTCCTGTCACATGTTACCTCACACTGTTAACTCACAGAGTTCTTTATGAATATAGGAACACGACAAGGAACCTAATAGAGCTTTGCAGTGTCAAACAGTAAGCTGGCCAACAGAAGGCAGACAGATAAAACCTTCACAATTTCACAAAACTCTAGAAAGCCATTTGTTGCCATTCTAAAAATAAAGCAACAGTTTGGGCCGTTTTAGTGAAATAAATTAGTGACATAGTTTTAGTGAAATAAATTGCTGTTAGGAGATAGATTTAGTCACACGAACATATTAATGCTGAGATATACATCACAGGGTCTTTCTGCAATTTTCATTATCTTCCGTTGAGGATTTACTCTACTATAAATGAGGTTCTATAGGAAAGCTACCCATAGATAAAGATATCCAATAACAATATAAAAAAGGAATTCAAGGATTAACACTTAGATTATTAGATCATTATATTTATATTTTAATTGGCATATGCTATGTGTGCTTTTTCAATCTTATCCCAGTTTATAATTTCATATCAAATTATATTTGTTGCATTAATACTTGTGCATTGCTGCAATCAATGCCACACAGTTTCTTAAATTAGAGAAAGAAAAACATTGAATTCGTAAGCAGATAAAAAAGGCTTAAATACATCATGATTAAACCATATGTCTTCTACAATCATCTCTTAAGTACTATAAGTCTTTACAGATGTACTGACCTCTTAGATTCCAGAGCACAAATGAATCTCATTGAAACTACAATATATTAATATTTGTCAAAGTCTTCCAAAATGAGATTTTCTTTTTCTGCTGCATGTCACTGCTTAAATGAAAATTAAAGGTTCTTCTTACAAATAAAGCTGATGTTATTGTCTTCTGTTTTCCCTGATTTTGCTACTCTATGGTTGATAACTTTCATTATGTATTTGGAACTTTAATATAATACAATACATAATGCCTGTGTTCAAGGAACTTCGTCTGACATTAAAGACCAAGTTTGAAAATGTACACATCACATAACTGCCCAGACAGCTAAGAGGACTTGCTTGTGCAGATTTTGGTTTAACACTGTTGGGATCTATCTGTCTCTGGAGACAATGGAGTACACCTCCGAGGGTGAAGAAGTCAAATTGTTGCATTAGCAGAACCAAGGTGATCTCCCCAAGGTGCAGGCCTGAGCAGTGGGTATGGAGGTCCTAGGCTGCCCAGCTGACAAAACCCGCATCTCAGTCTTGCTTATGTGGTCCAAAGGAAAGCACAGCAATTCGTTGTAGCTTCACTACAGGAGTTGCCAGAAGGAAGCATACAAGGCAGTAATCAACTGTCTTAGGGACTCCACTCTGGATTTGTGTAGGTTTAATCCTTAGCCTTTTATTCTCCTGAAGGTATCCCACCAGGCAGTGGAGGTATAGGATCAGTGTTTTCCTTCTCCTAGATAGGCTACCTTCCCAGGTTGAGGAGCCCCATCTGCCCTTCACTTCCCTTTACTGCACATGCAGAAACCACCTTCTTGGCCATTAGACCCACTATTGGTACATCTGCTCAATCCACTGGATTTTGCCTGCACGTGCATGGGAAATACCCAACTCACTGAGGGTTCAAGACCCATCAGCTACCCTCACCTGGTTTAGTCAACCAGTCAAAGCCTTTCCTGGGTTGTGGCTACTGTTGCAGGCCATCAGTTTTAGGGGATATAGGTGAAAGCTGAGTGCAGGGTGGGGACCAAAGGTGGACAAACTACTCCAAAAGGAGCATAACATGTTCCCTACCAGAATTATACCCCTACTCTAACACCCTGGTGTGTAACACTGCCCACTGCCAAAATATTTAGGTCCTTTGGACTTATGATTGTTTGGACTGGAGACTAAAGGATTATCTACATTACATTCTAGCCACTGTTGGAACTCATGTGGCTGCAAACTAATGCCATAATTACAGTGCTAGATTTTTTTTCCCTGCCCAGTCTAAACATATGGTGAAAGGCTATTGCCTGTTTTCTGATGTTTTAATGACTAGGCTATAGTTATATGTTGCCATTAAAACATCATATCTATATCAACCTTTCTGTGTCATATCTGCATCAACCTTTGTGAGCATATTGTCACCGGGCATTGAGAATCATTTAACAGAAGATACCATTTCCTATTCAGGTAATACCTGTGGTAACAACGGAGATGTGGTAATATTGGAGAAGCACTAAAGCAGAATGAATCAGCCACTAATGCACATTATTGTGTCAATGACATGTTGCAGAATACACACACAGCACCAGTCTACAGAATATGCATGGGGATCATCTTAAGAGAGCAACTGTGTGGACTGTTTGTACATACTCACAGGTATACGAGACAACACATGTCAATTTTCAGGAATCTTATCGCCATTACATGTGGATAAACAGACTCATGCATATTTGGCAGGAGATATGCAGGGTACATGCAGTTCCCTTTTGTGAAGAAGGCCTTAATTTATGGTATTAGAATGCAAGACTCTGGACTGCAGACTTACTTGCTCACCTCCATGCAGGCAAATATATTGGTTAATGGGTAGCATTGCAGTAACAAATGAAATTTGCCACTCAACATGAATTCCCCACAGCACTGGCACACCCTGTTTTTCCTAAGCAGATGAGTCCAGACTAGTCCTCAAAGGTACCTGGTGATGACAAACTATGTGGCCTAACTGCCCCTCATCCAGTGCCAGGCCAGCTGCAAATGACTGGAGTAGCTACCATGACTCCCAGCCAGAGGATCAGGTGCTTGAGGGCTGTTTTGTTTCCTCTCAATGGGCCATGCAGGTGGGTTGCTGAAGTCGTCTTCTCCCCCAGGCATCCCTCCTGCTGAACAGGCCGAACAGTCAGTCTATTTCCCTGAAATCCAGTGCAACATCAGTGTCGCAGATTGTGACAAATGTTCTCCCTTTCAGAGGCATCCAACTGTGAATTGGATGGCGACCTGCAGCTGTTGGACATTTGGAATACTGAATTCAACATCCAACCTGAATTTACTGAAAAGGCTTGGAAAACTCTGAAACACCGTAACCCCTCTTAGATACCAAAGAAACTCCACCATGATTCAAAAGTAGCACCGTAACATCTTTATTTTAATTTCCCAATAACATAGTTGGGGTGGATTTATTTGCCTTCAAGTCGCCTACCTGCTTTTGACCTTCTTCTATAAAGCTATATATGCAAATACTGTAGAGAATGAAGTTAAATCTGTTTAGTGGTGTGTTAGACTTATTTTTGGCATTAGACAAATAAACCATTTAGCATGCAGCACACTATTTTATGCTGTTGTGCTGGCACCAGTTAGTTGTTTACTTATTTAAGCTAATTCAGCGACTTTATAACGTGTCAGAATTTTTCCAGAGGTTATAGAATACATCCTTTTGGGAGGCTTGCTCAGCCACTGATAATTAGCACATTAGCCCCTGGCTTATTTCCTTTTCATTCTCTCCAAAGGGGACAAAACCACCTGTTTGCACTAAAACACCTGGATAATTTATATGGAACATGCACCTCTCACACACAGACACCTACCATTCATTTCCTGTCAGGGAAATTTCTTTACCTGGCTGGTGTATATTGATATAAAAGAAATCTAAACTTTTTTAAAAAAAACCAACAGCATCCCTATAGCTTCTAGTTGTACATGGACTGACATATCGATTCCTGCTCCATGATACTCTTTTATATCTTTACCCATAATTCCATCCCATTTGCACATAAATCTGCACTTTAAAAAAAGTATCTAAAATGCATATTTGAATTTTATTTTCTCTCGAAGCATGTCTCCAAATGCATATTTTGATGTGTGTCAAGCTGCTGATAACAGTATCACAACATTTGGCAAAGTATAAAATGTGGTGCGTAGCTCTGTTCTGAGGTGTATGATTGAGGTCAATTGGTATAGGTACGGTACTTAGTAACAAAGACTGAATTCCAAAGCATGCCTCGTTGTACATGCCATTTGTTTGCAAGTTTGAACCACTTCTTATGTGGTTTAGTGAACACTCAAAATGATGGTGAATGTGTGAATAAGAGTGCAAGTTTATAAAGATGAGGGGAAAATATCCTTCCACAGATAGCAACAGAAGCCTGCCTTTAAAACTCTCACTTTGTCTTGTGAAACCTTGGAGAAACAATAGATTGGGGTGGTGTACCTATGGCCCTCCATAGGTTGTTGCAGTGCAGTTCCCACCATCCCTGACCATCCCTGAAGTTGAACAACATCTGGAGGGCAAATAGTTTCCCAGCCCTACAATAGATAATACTGAAGCATCCTAAATATTCATGCTTTAAGCCTTCAGCAAAGCGCTTTACTGTAGACCAGGGGTAGGCAATCTAAGGTCCTGCGGACGGTTTGGGAATCAGCATGTTTTTACATGAGTAGAATGTGTTATTTTATTTAAAATGCATCTCTGGGTTATTTGTGGGGCCTGCCTGGTGTTTTTACATGAGTAAAATGTGTGCTTTTATTTAAAATGCATCTCTGGGTTATTTGTGGGGCATAGGAATTCATTCATTTCCCCCCCAAAATATAGTTCGGCCCACTACATGGTCTGAGGGACAGTGGACCGGCCCATGACTGAAAAAGGTTGCTGACCCCTGTTAGACTGTGGTGGAAGGAGTTTGTCCTTGTTGAGTTTCATAGCTGTTCCCTGAGTAACTTTAAACTGTTTTGAGAAACCCATCAGTGTGAACATATAATTGGTGTAAAAGCCCCTGAGGAAGTCAAACGCCTTGCTGGAGTTTGACCATATTGACACTGGTATTCCTTAACTGAAGTTCTCTTTCCAGAGTTCATCAGAAAATCATTCTGTTACTACTCTGTTCCATTATGCTTCCCCACATCCTTCTCAGACTCAGAAATCTTTTGTTGCTGTCGTTGCTACTATTTTAACAGAGGGCTGAAAATCCTTCACCAGACCTGGGTTTCCTTGCTCTCGCTTCCACAAAAATCATGAAACATGCAAGCAAATAAATAAAAAGGAAGGAAGGAAGGAAGGAAGGAAGGAAGGAAGGAAGGAAGGAAGGAAGGAAGAGAGATCACAGACAGGCAGAGGTTGCTTGTCATTCTCTCCCCCCCCCCACCCTTTGCCCCCACCGACATGCCCCACAACTCCATATCAAAGCAGATAACAAGAATTGCAGTGTAAAACTGCCTGACTTTTATTTCTGTCTTTCCAAGCGATTGGCTCCTTCACTAATAATCGGGATTTATTACTGGGCCCATCTGCTGCCTCTATAAGGTCAAAAGGTAAACCGCAGCCATCGCTGATGTCACCATCAAGGTAGCTAGTAGCAAATGGACCCTGACAAGTGTACTTTTAAAAGAATATTGTGGCAAGAGCACTCTGAGCATGAAAGTCAAGCTGATAAAAGAAAATAAAGTCCAAAATACTAAAAAGATGTCAGGTTTTAACCCATTAATCCATGTGATGGAGTCCGACTGTCAGTCTTCTATCTGAGCAGCAGTCAAAAAGAGGAATGGCTTCCTATACCTAGCGAAATGTAATCAGGTCAATCGCGGCTGTGTAGGGGGAAAAAGAATTCCAGCACATCACATTTGACTGCATTTTTTAAAACACCACCAGCTCTTCAGAGCAACCTGGAGACCACAGAGCAAAAGCTGAGGATACTGTCCAGTCTTTGATTCCCCTTATCGGCATCTGGTGTTTCCGAAAGGACAATCCATTTGCTTATGTTTTAAGGTCTTTTTTCACTGTACACTTTGAGACTCATGCTAAGTTTATGTGTCTCTATGGCCAACAGCCTATTTTCTCTGCGGGAGAAATCAGTGCCTATCCCTTCATCCTCATCCCTTTTGACCCCTAATGCCAGCTCTATTAAAGATCCTACTCTGCTCTTTTTTTCTCCCCATGGTGGTTTTTGTTGTTGTTGTTGTTTGGCAGGGCAGGGTGGGGAATAGAGAGAGGATTTGATACATTTACTTGTGTAAAGGGGATGCAGCTCAGGTTAAATTTACCAGATGATTTTTTTTTCTGGGAATGTTTTATCTGTAGCTGGGCAGGAAACTCCTTCCCAGCTACATTTCCAGCTGCGGCTAGAAAGTGGAAAGGGCAGAGAGCTTGATGCAAGATAGAGAAGCCCCATTTTTTTCCGGTGCAGATGGAGGATTTACCTCACAGTTTGAGAACAAATTAGAATCTGACAATGTGTCAACAAAGAATTACTTGCTTTGTCTCAGCTAATGTTTCAGAGAGGTTATCTATATCCATGCAGCAGCACTGCAAACAAGCAGCAGGTTGCTGACAACTGATGTAAATAGCTACAATTCCTCTACTCTCAGGGTCATACATTACGAGCATCATTTTCTTCTTTCCATACCAAGCGGTTGGGGAGGATTGTGATTTGTAGCATGTGCACACACACACACACCTTTTCCATCAACATGGATATAATCAGACTTCTTGTCTCGCCTGCCCCAAAGAGAAAACATCTTTGGTTTGTTTGAAGTTTGAGCCCTTGCATGAGCCTGGGTGTGTGTGAGAGTGGGTGTGCCTGCTCTATATTGTGTGTTTGTGCAGACTTGTTCACATGTTGGACACAGGTAAAAGCTGCCTTGACACATGTGCAAGTGTTTGTGTGAAAGAGCACACACTTGTTGGGTTTGTGGAGCTCAGCTGTTCTTCACACACAAAGTACACCTATTGAACACTACATGTGAGGAACTGTTCACGCGTACAGCTCAACGCAGGCACACAGTTTGTACACTCCTTGGGTGTAAGATGTGAACACCCCTCACATGTTGTGTGAACAGGCACATGTGAGATGGCCATGAGCATTTTGGCCACACACACCCCTGAACTAAAACCTTGAGAGGTTGGCCAACAGAGAATGCCCAAAACGAAAAAGGTTAGTCACCCCTTTTATATCTCGGTCAAATATTTAATCTATAGCACAGACCTCTCCCTGCCCCACTTTCAAATAAAAGATAATTTAGGTTTAAAAAGAAAAAGCAACCCTAGCTACTGATCACTATCCAAAACCAGAAAGCCCATAGATGTCTGTCATTCCCACTGTGATTTTTTTACACACACACACACACACACACCCTCCTTTCAGCAGCTCATGCTAAATTATAAACTACTTTGGAAAGTCCCATTATTTTCAAAGGCGGCTTGCTTTGTGGCAAAGCAGTTGCTACTGTATTTCAAAAGCTCAATGCCTCCTTGCTCTTTGGAACCCATTCTTACAGATAGATGCCCTCCAGATTGTGAATGATATTTGGACTGTTGATGATGAGCTGCTCCTATTTACAATTGGGGGTTGGGGTGCTGAAAAAAAAGGAAGGAAGGAAGGAAGGAAGGAAGGAAGGAAGAAAGAAAGCGAGCCAGCACATGCACATTCTCACACTGCCCCTTGGAAACTGTAGCATATTTACTGGTGGTTTGCTTTGAAATATTTGTATTTGTTTGCCGTTAGTTGCCTCTGGCATGCTTACTGGAAAAGTAGAATAAAAATATTTGGAAAGCAAATCTTAGAAATGGATAAATGATACACGGTGTGAGTGGCAGACAGGCAGGGATGTACTACCTATGCAACTCCATACACTGAAGGAGAAATAACGTTCCAGACAAGAACGACTGAATTGCAGAAGAGAGCTAGATATTTTACTCTGCAGCACTTGGCACCAAAGCGCCTGCTCAGCGTGCACCTCAAGTCCCAACATAATGATCCTTGATTGACCACAGGAAAGAATAGGAGACGTCATCAGCTCAGTGGCATCAGTGGTTGAAGAATTCACCCAGCAGATGGTGAGAGGCTGCTGTTTTATAGCAGGTGATTTTTCTGGAGTGCACATCCCACAATCTTTGACCCCTTCCAGCACTCCTCTCCACATGGAAGTGGAATCTAAATGTGTTGGGGGAAAATGACATGTTGTGTGGTTTGGGGCCACATTCTTGCCCCTCCAAAAAGCACTTCTGCAGGGCAGTGATCTTGTGCAGCACCCAAAAATGGACATTTTGGGGCACCATGTCCCCAAAAGCACTTTTTTGGGGGGGGCAATTTTGCACAGGTCATGTGACTCACACAGGAATGCTGCCTGGAGGATGGCTTCCCAGTTTGGGTCCATTTCATATTGGAGGGTATTTAAATGGCAGTAAATCATCAAGTGACTTGCCAGCCAAAGTGCATGGTTTGGATGCAGGACTTGGACTGTGAGTGGGAGGTCTCCGGCAACTAACAAACAGGGATACTAAGGCAAGGTTAAATGCAGCTGTCAGGGAAGGAAGGGCAGTTACAAAGAGCTTGCATGTGCCTTCAGCAAGGATTACCTCTAGCCTGGTTGGGTTGATGCTGACGGCACATTCAGAAAAGCAGGATGGTCATCTCAAAATATATCCCATTGTCATTTACAAAGGGAACAGCAGCTTCTAGAAAACCCATCGTGAAAAGGGGGATTGCAGGCAGTAAAAATTCACATTACAAACCCATTATCTGCAAACTTCACTGGCAGCAGGAAGTTGAAGATACAGTGTCCTTTGGATACAATTCAATGGCTAAGCATTATTTATTTTACAGCACTTCTACCCTGCCTGGTCATTAGCCAAAAAGAGTCTCAGAGCAACTTACTAGAATATCAGCTCTAATATGGTGCCTGCCAGCCCAAAGGGCTCAGACTCACAATCTAAAAAGACACAGCACATGAGGAGAAAGGCACGGGAGGGAGGAGGGCAAAAGCATGTACAAGCCCAAGTCCTTATAGTTACAGTTCTTATAAAGTTACACGCTGAGTTTCAATTCCAGATTTCTTGCCCTTAATAAAGAACAGTCCCTTCCTGAAACATTCTTCACCTGCTATGAACACATTTACAGGGCATCTGAGATTGAGAGTAGCATTCATGTAGCAGAAGGTGGCCTTTAAACACCCAGGTTTCAAACCATTCCAGACATTCAAGGTAAGCACATCTATCATATAGTCCCAAAGTGGTTTAACAACAAATCTCTCTTCCCATGGAATTCTGGGAACTGTAACTCTGCCGTGGGAATAGGAGTTGCCAAACAACTCTCAGCACCCTTAACAAACTACAGTTCCCAGAATTCTCTGAGGAAACAAGTTAAAGTGGCATTATAGTGCTTTCAGTGTATGCTGCAGCTGTGGCCAATATTTGTGTGCATAGCGGTTTCCTAAAATCAAAGTTTAAGCTAGCTCCTCTCTTTGCCACAATAATTTCCCCTTCTGTATCCACAACATGAATGTGGCCTTTTATCCTATTTTATTTAAATTATAAATAGATTCTTAGAGGATATTTTGTCCTCGTTCCAGAGATTGAAAGCTAAAAACTAAAAAACCCAAAGCAAGCACTGGGGTGAATTATTCCTGACAGTCTTGTGACATTAACAGTTTCATCACAGGGAGAGATTCAACTTGTGAGTCATCATTCCACTATTTATTTATAAAAATATTTATATACCGCTGCATCATTAAAATAAATCACAACAGTTTACCAAAATATAAAAACATAAAACCAGACAACAAAATAATGGAAAGTGAAAAAGAAATTATTATTTTTTTAAAAAAAACAACACTAAGATGCAAAGTTGAGGAAAACTGCACCCTCTGAATTTCTGCCTGTCTAATCTCTGCCACTGTAAAAGGCCAGAGAAAAGGAGGCTGCCCCTAAGTCAGTGGAGATAATTGTAGCATTCAGGGGGAAAATAATAAGAGGGTTTTTTGATATATCCAATAACCTTTATTCAAGGGCTACTTCCCCAAAAAAGGCTTTGAATTGTTTCACTTGCAGTGCTGCGCAGTCTGTTGTTTGTGTGCTTGGCTGTAATAAATAGTAAGCTAAACATATTCAAGGGAAGCTGTTAAAGGCTGTTGAGTTTGTCCTTCTGCACCTTGTTGCTTAGCTGTGGTCCTTTGTTTTCCGCATTTCCTTCAAAGTGACAAAACTGATAACTCTCACACTTGTCATCCATTTCAGTAGGAGGGTAGTGGTGGGTTTCTCTCCCCCTTCCTCCTTTGTGTTATGGCAGCAGGGCTGAATTCTAATGAGACGATCCTTGGGCCATTTCCAAACAATCATTTTCCAAGTAATTTCTTCATGTACCAAACACCTGAACTGTGCTTTTTTGGATAACAGATGGATCAAGTTATTATGAGTACCCTCAATATTTTGGCAGCATCAGTATGATATCTGTGTGTGCCTGCACTCACACACATAGATATTCTCCTTTCCATCTTTCATAAATATTTTTGAGCGTGTATTTCTTGCGTATAGTAGTTGAAACCTCCATAAAATATTTGCTGCTGAATCTGCTTTTAAACATTCAAATCCATGCATTTATGTGTATTTGCTTTCCAAGGGAGGATTAAAAATCATACTGTTTTACCCCTTTTGCTCCAGACACTTGGCACAAACAAAAAAAATTGACAAAAGAGAGGAATAAAGCTCAAGATTTCTAATTGCACCTTTGATTTCTAATACATACATTTAGCTGTCCTCACAGGACATTCATTTCTTTCCAGACTATTTATCCTATGATCTTCTGTTTTTGTGGAAGAAACTTCTCTTTCACAATCTCTGCTCACAAAGAAAGAAAAAGATGTTTTCTGTTATCCCATTCTGAGAAGACATACTAAATGCATGATTGAAAATCATTTGCTTGAATGTCTGATGAACATGCTTGACTGTGCTTTGTTTTTGTTTTTTAAATGGATGTAGCCATTATATCACAGAAGTACTAAACTGTACACTTAAATTCATCCCTTGCTTTGAAATATGAGCAAAGGTGACCTGGGAATTCATAATTCTTCCAAAATTGACCAGAGGTTGTGCTTTAGGGCCCAGCAGTGAGTAGGTCAGCTGCTCTCTACACACCTTATGATGAAGATTGACCAAATCATGATTTGCTAAGAATAAAATGGAAATTGCAGGACAACAAATATAAGTTGAATGACCGCATTACAAAATCTATCCCCCTCCCCATGCAAGAGTTTACTGAATGTGATACTCAGTGAATTTCAGGGAGAAAATGTTCTCAGACACCAGCATCAAACTTGCTTCAGTCTTCGTCTTCTTTTAATTCAGCAAAAATATGTAACTTCAGCAAAGATGAATATATAAATCTATCCAAAGGAAATCTGTCAAACTGAAAAGATGGTTAAATATCAGTTTTTTGCATATGGCAACTATCTGGTAACACACATTAATTTGCAGTTTTAAAATGTATTATATTTATGAAGTACTTCTGAGCATTCCAACCTCAAAACTGTGCTACTGCCACCTCGGAAAGAGTATTGTTTTATTTATTTTTTCAGAGATGCTGATGATGACACAAGCCAAAATATTTTGCCACATTAATAATAATCATCATCATCATCATCATCATCATCATCATCATCATCTCTGCTTGGCTAATCACAGTAAGATAGATAAATAGATAGACAGATATCCCAGAATAATATTTCATCAGTTTATGTGGCCTCTGTGTTGGTTTTATTTCATAAATTTCTACAAAGTACTGCCAATATTGAATATTTGCATATGGTACCTATTTTGTTAGCATCTACAGTACTGCTATCTCAGACGTCTATTTGATTGTGGCGTGTGGCCTTTGTGTTGGTTTCATTTTGTGAATCTCTGTAGAGAAATTGGCAGAGAGGTGCTGGAAGGTAGTGTAACTGTTTTCCTCAGGGTGCTTGAATTGAGCTGAAGGAGTTAGGGGTGTTGCTGTTCCACGAAAAGTCTCTTCCCTTCTTCCTATTTTCTTCCCCAGGTGCTGGCTCTGTGCAGTTAACCATTTAACTAGAGACTTTTCCATTTCTGCAGCCTCAACTGTAAAGTTCCTTTCGCTTAGCTGCTGAGCTGGAATGATTTGCAGCCGTTCCAATTTTTTTCTAATTAAGACTTTTAACACTGCAGCAAAGCATTATATGAAGCCTTTGGCAGCAGAAGCCTTTTCCGTAAGAAAAGTGAAAGTAAAAATGCAATGATTTGTTAGAAGCGTTTTACCTCCTTTTACCATTCAATATAATCAACTCCTCTCGTATTGCTTTGTGTTGATATATTTCCCTGCATTTCTGCCATTACTCTTTCTCTTTTTCTCTCTCTCATAATATTCCTTCTTGGGATCTTGTTTTGCTAATTTTAAAGAAGGCAACACCTTTGAGAGAAGCATATAACTGCTTGTTATGCTATTTATTTTCTCTCCTTTTTTTACCATGTCAGTAAAAAGGTAATTACATTTGATTGTTTTTAAAGTTATAATGAGCTGGGGGCAGGGAGAAGAATTGCCTGCTGAAACTGAAAAACAAAACAAAACAGGACATTAAATAAATTAAAGGAAAAAGAGTTCCCCGGACAATGACATATTCTTGAATATGGAAGACTTCATGGGGGGGTAGTTTGAATATGGACAAAATATTGGTTATTTGGGTAGTAAAAAGGTGCCCAAATTATGAATGCCAGTGAAGAAGGCGGTGAAAATTAAAGCAAAAATATGCTGTACAAAATATAGTCCTAATTCAGTATCTATAGCCATTACAACGGCAATACATGCACAGAGGGGAAACAGCAATGTCATGTTCAAAAATATGAATGGGAGCTTGAAAAGCCAAGAAATGCCACCATCTAGACACAATTGAAAGCTGGTGTTAGCCTTTTAGCTGAGAGACTGGGCTACTAATCAGGAGGTCCCTGTTTGAATCTCACCTCTGCCACAAACTTACTAGATAGCCAAGCCTCTCCTCAGCCTTCATGAGTCAAATATCAGAAGGTGATGGACTATAACCAGTTAGTTTCCTCTCTCTTTTTATTATATCTCGTTGTATGGTCTTTTAATCCTATTTCAGCATGAAATCCAATGTTTTAAATATCATCATCATCAACAGCAGCAGCAGCAGCAAGAACAGCCTACCCTACAGGGCTGTTGTAAAGCCACCAAAGTTAATTGTGCATTGGACAGTCTAAACCACTGTCAAGGTGATAGTGGCTGGGGTGGCTTCTGGAAGAAGGTTCCTTAAGGTTTAGAAGGAGGAGAGCAAAGCAACTAATAGCCCATGCATATGGCTCAATATGCATTTAAATTAATGATCATAACTATGTTAGGTCCATTGATTTTTATAGGGCTTCCCTAAGTCAAATTTGGTTAGCTACCATACATAGCTTCTTGCTTGCCTGGATGAAGGATAGAGAGGGATTTCTGAGTGTCTGAATAAAGCACATTATTGCACTACGGTAAAATGTGCATATATTTGTCTGCTCCCTTTTCCTCTGCCTGTGGCCCCCAGAAGCCTTGCCCAGGAAGAAACAAGGGTTCCCACTCTTGCTTGGTGTGCTCTCCTTCTTTTCTAGGTCTCTCCTTAACATAGCTGCTTATAAAACGATCTCCCCAAGCACAAAGTCACATCCTTCAAAGACTTCACACCAACCCTTATTTGTCGTCAGTAGTTCAAGCTGCAGCGGTTGTACCACAGTTTTGGATCTTGGTTCATCCACCCACCCAAAAAAAAAAAAAAATCGGTATGAATTGACTTTCAGAGAGAAGTTTTTGCAAATATTCAGAATTTGGCAAGTGTTCCGTTTTATCCATTCGACTTTCAAGTGACAGAAAATGTCAAAGGCACTGCCCACACTAGCTACTTCAAATGAAATTTTCATCCCAACATTTGAAATTCAAATGCTTCAATCTGTCCTGGAAGTATGATACCACCCTGGCCAGTGGTATCAAGAGTCATGGAGTCACAGTCCCCAGACCAGGCCTAAACGCACATTGCAGTGGATCCAGATGACTATTGTTCTCTAGCATCACTTGGGATTGTTCTGCTACAACTTTCTCTACCACCTCGTCCCCAAAAGGGGTATGTGTGGTTGGCATTAATTGCACACCATTGTGTACATCAATGAGCAGACACATTAGCGCCTCTTTGAGGGTGGCAGTTATCATCCCATCACTCAATACTTCCCCAACACTCTGGACCCACTCAGTCATTCCACTTTGGCTAGCTTTAATCAGAAAGGGCAGGGGGACACATGGCTGAAAGCATTACTATTTGGTAACTTGAGGGATGGATTAGTGCTATGCATTCTATTTGGGGATAACCTTGAGGTTGGTCCGGAGGGTGAAGCTGCTGCAGAAAAAGGCACCAGCATCATTGCTTGTAGAGGTGAAATACAACCAGTATACAACAATACTTTGTTTGAGGGGTTAGCATTGTCTAGCAACCTGCTACCGGGCCAAGTTCAAAGTTTTGAAACTAATGTATTAGGCCCTATGCAGCTCAAGACTAGGTTATTTGAGAGTCCACATATTCCCAGTAGGTCACTGTGTCCTGCAGTCTGCAGTCAAGTTTCTCCTTCAATTCCCAAAAATATCAGAACCCCACTCCACAATAACTTGCAGTAAGCTTTCAGCGTGGCTGCTGCTGCTTTATAAAACAGCATCACTGTCAAAATTTCACAGGTGTCCACTATCTGTACTTCTGGAAACAGTTGGAAGACATATTTGTTTCAATAGGCACTTCCAGCTGCATGAAAATGCATCTGCCTTAAATGTTCACTTAATATTTTGTTTAAGCCTATGGTTGCTTTTTGTATTGCTTTTATGGGAAGTTGGTAAATCACCTTAGGTGAAGGTAAAAGAGGATTGATTGATTATTGATTGATTGATTGATTGATTGATTAAAAATTAGCATGTCCACATCATCAGGCCATGTCAACTGGAAGTGATTCCATAACACTGGGCCAGATGCCATTGGACACCCCAACTGGACCTGCCATGATAGTGGCATCCAAGCCACAATGAAGTCAAACTACTTTATCCTGTAACTGCCCTGCAAACTCCTTGCTGCTACCCATGTTGAGATAATCTTCATTGGCCTGAATGGCTTCAGAGATGAAAACTCATGAGCAGCAAATATCAATACACATGGCAATGGCCTATTATGGATCAAATGCCATCAGTTACAATTTACCATTGTATGTCAACTATCAAACACTGTCAAAGGTGAAATTGCATACAAATTTATCAGGAGTTCCTCAATGACACGATCAGGAACGGCAGACAAACTTCCTAAAAAGACAGCTTGCCACCAGCAATTTTCCTTTGCAGTGTGAAAATACAGGGAATGTTTAGTGTTTTCCAAGACTGAAAGGCCAACAGACAGGAGTTCCACAGGAGACATGTTGTTGTGGAAAGGCTTCCCTGAAGGTAGAATGATGGGCCCCATGCCAGTGTGGTGAGAGAATCAGTGTGACATAGTAGTTAAAGTGTCAGGCTGGGACTGAGAAGACCCAGGATCAAAACCCCATTTAAGTTCACTGAGCACTCTTGGGGCAGCCACAGCCTCCCAGCCTAACCTACCTCACAGGATTGTTGTGAGGAGAAAATGGAGAGAAATATGCACAGCTCCTTAGAGCGTGCCTAAATGTGAGAAATAATGACATGTCTTTGTATGTCAGTTGTCAAATACTGCAAGATAACAAATATTTGTTAGCAGAATAAAACTGCATTTTAATATCCAGTGGCTACTTACTTGCACAAAGAATGATGAATATTGGACATAAATCCTCAAAAAGGGAAAGGGTGAGGTGGGGGGAGAGGGATGCAAGTTCATTCCAACTCCTAAATCAGAGTATTATTATTTTTTAATAAAAAAAATTGAAAGCCTGAAGCCCCTTATGAAAGTATTTATCAGTGGCCAAAAATACAATATGATGAGTAGACAAGAGGGACAGAACTTGGGGGGGGGACACCCCTATGAACGAGTGAGCTTGAGAGTGACACTTTTCAACAGAGTTACGCCCTATGAATGGACTCAATCAAGTGCGGAGTGAAAAATTCATTTTCTGACAGGGGTGTCAGTGGAATCATCAGGAGCGGAGGACAACAAATCCATAGCTGGGCAAAAAACTGACAGGGTGGAAAACAAGAGGCTCTGATGCTGATCCTTCCTTTTCAGCTGTCCAGACCATAATTTCAAAGCAATTATTGCCCCAGCTGGTTCTCCTAAACGCAGGTCTCAGCGTCTGAATTTTTTTTTTAAAAAAAACAGAGAACAACACGAGATATCAAAGGAAAAGTAGAAATGCTCTGCTTTCAAATTTGTATATAAGAATCGTAGTCACAGACCACAAAACATTCCAGCTGGAATACTACTGTTGACTTGAGAGGACTCATATCCAGAAACTAGTTGTGTTGGAATACTTAAGATCTGGAGCAAAAGCCACTTTGTTCAATGGAGAACGATAACAGAGCAATTTTATGGAGGTCGGGGGGGGGGGGGAGTGGGTGGTGGAATAATTGTACCATCAAGGTGGTAGGCACTTTTAAACCTATTTTATCCGCCACCCCTGCACCATCAGTTTTTCATTCCTTCCCCTTATTACTTATTTCAGTGGGAGGGGAAAAAGCTACACTGCCCCCCTCCTTTATTCTGGAGGTGTGTCCACTAAAATCCAAAGCCTACCACAACCATCAGTTAGATCTCTGTGAGCAGGGCAGCCGTTACCAGTCCACAGGAGACTTCTGTTCTCTGAGATGTCTTCCCAGAGACTATGAGTTTACATCCTAAGCCTTTTAAAATCTACGTAGTCAGATTGATTATATATTGGACTGCCCAGTTCCTTAAATGCAAATATCCTATAGCAGCTGGTTTGAGTTGGATGGACGACTTTATCCATATTTATTTCCTTCCCTCAGTTTCTCGTCTTAAGGCTAGTTCTCTACAATTCCATGTCAGTTGTTGCTGTTTTTGGTTGTTGTTTTTCCCTAATACAACACAGTGTGGTATGTTATTTTTCACTAATGTACACATTTTAAGGCATGCTTTGCCCTGGTGTATGCATTTCTGTACACATTCTTTGGCTGCAAAACTGCATCACAAAATTCAGGAAAGTGCTGATTTTGAAGGATTCGTGCATTTCAATCTGCATATTTTATTATGAGCTGTCAATTGGAGAGCTTTGCACTAAAATGAACACTGAACCTAATTCCTTCCCCATCCTTAGGTCTGGCTATATAAATCTTTACTTTCAAAACTTTACCCAACAATGATCAATAAAGGTATAGCCACATCATTATTAGTTTCACTTTTTTAATTAGTAGTAATGCTTTATATAGTTGCAGTCATTAAGATCCCTTACCTGTGTGTTAGGCATATTAATTTTGGTGGGACTTTCCCAAGAATACTTGTGCTATGGAGTGGTAGCTTTGGAATCTCCCGATTTACAATCCATCTCTCTCGCCTTCAGTAACAGCCCTGTGTGGAGCCATACATTAATTCTTCTTGATTTGCTAAATTAGAAGGGAAAACATGTTAATCAGAGACAGATGTCAAAAATTTGAAGACCAATATGTTAGAGATAATTGCAGGACCCTCAATGGTCCTAACACTAAGTACGTATATTGAAATGAATCATTATTGTTATTTTAAAATATATATATACCCATCTCATCTTTGATCAGGTCAATTATTTTTGATTTACAGGTTTGCCCTGCTTATGCTGTGTGATGAGAAGGATCGAAAAAGAGGCTAAGTTTTCAACAAAGAATATAAAGGGATATAGAGGCTTTAAAGCAGTAACTTTTTCTTGTTTGTTGTTCACATGTTAAGTGCCCTCTCTAGACTCAAGTGACGAGGGTCCCATTTCTAACACAGCATGGAGTGGGTGATCTCCTCAACTGTAAAATGAAGCCATAAGAGCTCAGCATGAAAATGTATTAGCAACAGTTAGATAAAGAAGACCCCAGCAAGGCGTACACACTTTCAATTGGTAAAATAATGCTTGTACAAATTGTTTTTGGTACATTAAGTACCTTCCACAGCCAAAATTTAAAGAAAAGAGGGGGGGACAGAATATAAATAAATAGAAAGACGTCAAAGAGCACAGAGCCTGTTACTTCTCCTTCAAAGTAATTCCATGCAGAATTTTTTTATTTATTATTGAAATTGTTTCGCGGCTTGACAGATCTTTTGTACAATGATAGATGACAAAGTGGTATGTAGGCTGTCAGCCTGTGCTGAGGGAAATCTTACAAACTCCCCAATAATAATAATAATAAATATGTGTTTCTACAAACAGAAGGTATTTTGAGCTGGTAAAAAGCACAGTGGTTGAGTAAAGATGCATTAAACAGCAGCGAGGTGTAAGCTGAGAAAAGATTTATATATTTGTACTAATCTAGCAGCTCTTTACTGGCTATGACATGCTGACAAGGAAACAAGGGTTATGAAAAATGATCTGACACGATGCCGCTAAACCTATGAATTTCAAAGAGAGGAGCAGTCTGGGGCTTGCCAGAAATTCATTCCTGAGCTATTTTAGGGATTCTCTTGCATGGGAGGAGGAGGGACGGATGAATATGATAACAAATTTTCTGCAATGCCTTGCTGCCTAAGGTGAGCTAGTTATCTCCAGTGACATAGATGGCAGTGGGATGTCGCTTGGAAGAAGAGCCGAGTATTTTGTTAAGATTAACCAGGCTATGGTCCAAAATGTAATTGCTTGGAAGGAAGTCCCACTGAAACTAGGCAGACTTACTTTTAAGTAAATGTGCTTAAAATTAGAATGTTAACAGACATGGTATGACAGGCTTTTCAGTTTTTTTAATGAGGGTTTGGTCTTAAAATGACTCAGTGTCATGGGGGGAGGGACTTTTGGTTCAACTAAGTGAGTTCATTGGATGACTTGAACCTCCACAGATGACCTGTATGACAGGGAGAAAGCCCTGTCATTGATGCCACGCTACACAGAGCTCCCATACTACCTGATACCACTTCAATCAAAGCTGTTTGATAGAAAGCAGTCCGCATGTACAGCTGCCAGCCGCTGTGTGACAAGTCATTGAGTGATAAGCTATTGAGTGATTTACATGCATATGTAAATCAGCTCTAAGTGAATTAGCACAGCAATGTATGAAGAAGAAAAAAATCTATGGGTAATCAAGTTTTCTTTCACTCCTTTATGTCTCTCAAAAGCTGCCTGACCTTGACACCTACTCATCTATCTGTTTGGGTAACCAAAACCACAGTATCATTGACAGAGAGGTCTCCCTAAGTACATAAAGAGCCTGTAGCAGATTAAGGAGGAAGGAAAGAAGGTTGGAGTTGTTGCCTACATGATCCGAAGGTGATTGATTACCACACAAAGCATCCCTTCCCTTTATATGAAAACATGCAAAGTGCTTCTGCTGTGGAACTCTTTCGGGTGGCGAACTCCCTTGTGAATCAGGGGTAGCCTTCTGCTTACTCTGATTAGTTTGCCACCTGCATTGCAGATAAGATCACTTGTGTGTGGTTCAGGTCATTAGCCTGAATACATTGCCAGAGTTCAAGGATATAAGAAGACTCGGTCCTGTGTACTCTTCATTTATACTTCATTTGTACTGGGTTCAGTGATGCAGATAACTCTTGGGAGCATGTTTTGACCCATGCCCATCTTTGTCTAAAGTCGGCTAGCCTGAAGACGCCTAGTCCTTTGACAAACAAAATTTCATCTTTGCCAACTGAGGCCACCAGTGCATCTTAGCCTCAAAGTATTACTGCTTGATTCCCAGGCTAGTGTCTTCTCATCTTCAGTGTCTTATCCTTGGGGTAAGATTGGGTGGCATCCAAGAGGGTCACCCCACTTTCACAATAGGACTTCTCCTTCATTTCTTTCATCTCTTGCCCCTGACCCCCCTATCTATGACTCTCCTATCTGCCCAGGGAACATGGGGGCATGGGTGACTGCAGGAGGTGTGGGGAGAGGAGTCCCAATACATCTGTTAGTATAATGTTGCCCACCATCCTTTTTTTGTTGAGGCATATCTAGATTCTGACTGTAACCTGAAATGTGTGTCTCTGTGATCTTGGCCAGTGAATTTTATCTCCAGATGTTTTAAAAAGTCACACCAAACAACTAACGGGAAGACTCGGGAATCAAGAAGACAAGGACTTTAAAAAAAAATGGGGAAAATTTATAATTTACTGGGGAGAACATTGTAAGCAAATTAAAACCCTAGCTGGATCATCAGAAACACTTGTAAAGTAATGGATAATTTGGAAAAATGAAAATTGTGGAGAATGTATTGATATGTAGCTTTAAATTTTGTTTCAAGGACCCATTTAGGGGAAGGGGGGGAAGTCATGAGATTCAGAGAATTTCATAAAACGATTGTACAAATTGTTTGCGTGTAAACTTGTAATGATAAAAACTAATAAAAAATGTTTTTAAAAAGTCACACCAAACTTACCTTAACAGGTTGCTCCGTTGACTTTGAAGTACAGATCATGAGATGTTATTGTTTGCCCCTTATATCTACAGTTTTTTAAATTATTCATTACATTTACATCCCACATTTCCTTCATGGAGCTCAAGGTCGCATACATGATTCTGCACTTTCTGGTTTTTAGAATCACAACAGCCCTATGAGGTAGTTTAGACTGAGACACTTTGACTGGCCAAAGGTCACCCAGTGAGATTCACAACTGGGAGTAGATTTGAACCTTGGTGTCCCAGGTCTTATTCTAGTACTCTAGCCACTATACCACACTGGATGCAACATTTTCCTTCAAACTGGTGGCAATTAACTATCTTGTTGCCTAATTTAAGTTTGGGAACCTTTGGCTTTCTAGATGTGGCTAAAGTACAATTCAGATAAGACAAAGTGTCCTCGTTCCACACTTCATCAGACTCAGACAAATTAATAGAACCACGATGATAATACCAAAACAGCAACAACGGCAATGAAATTGTCTTGGAATAAGAAGTTGATTTCACCCATCAGCTGCATATGTTACTGTACTATACTGAAAGAAGAGCAAAACAACTTCCTGATTTGCAGTTAAAATGTGGTTTTCTTTTTGGAAGTTTATGCTTTTACATTTTAATAATAAAATTAATCTAATTTAAAAACATGTTTTTTAAAAAAGGGCTACATAAGAGCTTGTCAAGTGACAGGAAAACATGGCTGCACTGAAAGTTGCACATACATGCTGAGAATTCATAGGCCAAAATCAGCAGAAAACTTTGCATCCTGTTTTTTAGGGATTAGACAGCTAGTGATTTGGGAATCATTTTTGAATGTGTTTCCAATACATTTTCATGAATATTCCATATTCTAAGAATGCAGAGCTGGGTTTTTAGCACTGGTTGAAGGACTCTTCATATGTTACCACAGAGCATCATGGGAATCACTTCCTTGCAGCTTCTTATCACACTGCTATGGCCAGGAGGAAGAGTGATGATCATGGGGGTAGAGAAATAGGCACATATATCCCAGGACCATTTCCACTTCCATTTCAGAATAAGCCAATACTTCCCTTGAGATAACACTCTTTGCTTTCGCCATGTCATGCTTAGCAAGGTCACCACCGTTGGGGTCAGCAGCAGCCCCATGGGCAGGGTCTCCTCCTACCCAGCCATACGATGTGATGCTAAATTAGCAGCGTTCGAAAAATTCCAAACTAGCTGTTTGTGCAGCCGCTAAAAACTGCACTACTAGCTGGTTTTTCAGATTGCATGAGTGCAGATCATTAAGTGTTATTACAGTATTAATTATTAGAAATGTCCTGTACTTGCCAAATTAAATTGGGATACTCAATGACCTGCAAGTTCCCTAATACCATGGATAATTTAACAGGGTATCTGCCACACTGTGGAAGGTATCTCCAATATGTCCATCACATTATTTCACATTAAACATCAGTTCCGATTTTTCTTTGAGAGTTGGTAAGTTAAGTTTAATTTACTCTAATGCTGATTTGGTCAGAGGGTAGAATGAGTCATTGTGTTGTCTAGTGCAGATATCCACTTAATAGAGTTAAAGGCCCACAGATAATTTCACACAAAATGCATGCACACCCCTATGGTATGCGTGTTTAATTCTAATTAGTGTTTTACATGGCATTGTACATCCCCGCTGCAATAGTAATTTTATGTAATTTCTGTGCCTAATAATCTGTGCTGAATTTGATAAAGAAAAGAGATTGGATGAAGCAGTATTATTTAAGGCCCCTTTTCATGAAATTAACTTAATATCAGAAACAAGTGACTATGCTTTAGTACACTTAGATTCCAGTGGCACAAATACTGTAAAACTATTGGTAAATTTTAATGGGAGTTCATGACGTAATGCAAAGGCTCTGTAATATTGCTGCAGCAAGGATCTTTTACATTCAAGCAAAAAAAATATGTGTTCCTAGCCCCCCAATAACAGTTTAGCTTTCTAGGGTTAAGACAAGGAGAATAAGGAAAGATTAAATTTAAATGAAAATAAGGGAAGATTTGCTGAGTAATTGATAAGAATTTGGAATACAGAAAAGGGAAGCATGAGGAAGTCGGGGAAGAAAGGTATAAGAAATTAAGATATGAAATGGTACATGTTTTTTGTTTTGTTTTTGTTTATGTCTGTTTATGTATTTGTTATATGTTTGTTACTGTTATAAAAACCTTTAATAAAAAAATAATTAAAAAAACAAAAACAGTTTAGCTTTCTTTGTGGGCTGACTCCTGAATTCCTTTCTCACTCATTTGAGGCTCATCAAGCTAAGCAACCTGGATGTCATCATCTTACATTGTTCTGATCATGCTTAGAGAAATATCTGCACATGTATAGAAGTATCTGAGATAGCAGCATCTATGTCTAAAACAGAGATAATACCATGACTAGATAAACTGTCCACTTCTGACTGCTTGAAGCATAACATTGTTTCATCCAGATGTTGTTGGACTACAACTCTCAATCTCCCTAGCTATTAACCATTCTGGCTGGGTTTGGTGAGAGTTGGAGTCCAATAAGCTCTGGAGAGCACCACATGGACTAGCATAGATTTTAAAAATCCATGTTGACAACACCTACTCATGTTTCACTCACCCAGCTCTCCTTTATTCTCCAGCAACGTACGCTGGCCATTCGAAAAGTGGTTTAGATAGAGCTAATACCATTAGCAAAATGTTTGTAGTTGAAAGCAATAGACTGTTGATTTCTTTCACATGAACTTGGACAAAAGCAGAGGAACCAAATCATAGAAGTTAACCCCAGTAAGAAAGTAACCTATTAAACTTGTAACTTAGCACCCAATAAAAAGCCCTAATTCTGATGACAGCCTCAGATGTGCTAATACTCCAAGCAAGACAGTGGGAGAGGTCCTCTATTAGGTAATTCATGAGACCCTTCATAAATCAGGTCCAGGATATTTTCTGGACCACCAGATTCCTTATATCCCCCTACCTGATCAATTTGGGACCATCTCTGATAGCAGTCCTCTGTGGCTCAAGTGCATAACTGGCATCAACCAAAAGCCATGCATTCAGCAATCTGGGCCAATCATTTCCAGTTCAGATCAGACAACCCCCTTTCCTGCTGAGCTTCAGGTGCTTGATGAAGTTTTAATTGATTATTATGATTTATTTCAAGATTATCTTTAATTGATTTTGATCCACTGTATACTTTTTGGTAATCTTATTGTACACCACTTTAAAATGTCAGTGATTAAGTGGTGTATGGAGGCAACCCAGCTAGATGGGTAGGGTATAAATAATAATAAAAAAATATTATCAGGTGGCGCTGTGGGTTAACCCACAGAGCCCAGGGCTTGCTGATCAGAAGGTCGGTGGTTCGAATCCCCATGAACGGGGTGAGCTCCCGTTGCTCGGTCCCAGCTCCTGCCAACCTAGCAGTTCGAAAGCACGTCAAAGTGCAAGTAGAGAAATAGGTACCGCTCCGGTGGGAAGGTAAACAGCATTTCCGTGCGCTGCTCTGGTTCACCAGAAGCGGCTTAGTCATGCTGGCCACATGACCCAGAAGCTGTACGCCGGCTCCCTCGGCCAATAAAGCGAGATGAGCACTGCAACCCCAGAGTCAGTCACGACTAGACCTAATGGTCAGGGGTCCCTTTACCTTTACCTTTATTATATTAATTAGTAGCTGAAATAAACAAATAAATGTTTCTAACCCTCTGTTGTGGTAATTAAATTGATTCTAAGCATGTGAATGTGAGCCATCAAATAAGTGGCAGACATAATGTCAGACATAGGCCATCCTTGGCTCTACCTGCTGATAATCTCTGCATGAGTTGATAGGAAATGCTCCGCCGATCCCAGCCTACGATGGAGAAAGCTTGCCAAAAAGGTGAGTTGTGATGAGCCTTTATATCACCCGATGAGACTTTGCTAACAGCAACTTACAGGGAAACAGCAGAACATTTTAATGCAGCTGGAAAGGAGCCATTATAGATTCAGTAAAAGTTAAGTTTGGTCCATTTAAGTAAGAGGGGAAAGGGAAAAAACGTTGGTTTTATTTACTTCAGTCAATTTATTATGTTCCTGTTGGCTGTTTTGTTTGTATAAGCAATAAAAGTACATAGGACCGACAAGGAAAAGATTTTGCATCCTCCAACTATTATTGGGATCTCTACAGTGTGATCCATTAAGGACTTTTGCTGCCCAACTGCGGTAACTGCCCAAGGAATGATAACTCAGACATGGTGTGAGGAAAAGGTGACATTTGAAGATGTCTGCATTGAGGAGCTGACTTTGGAAAAGCTGTGTCAGTTTTCTTTGGGAGTTATCAGAGCTGTGAAAGAATGTACCTGTTTGGAAAGGAATTATGTAGCAATGGTGTACACATAATAGACACAGGATACCTAAATTGAAAAAAACTTCACCACAGTTGCCCATATATAGGTATCCTCAAGGTTGGATTACTACTGCAATGCTCCCTATGAGAGGTCACCTTTGAAGCTGGTCTGGAGACTCTAGCTAGTGCAAAACGTGGCAGCTAGGCTGCTTGTGGGAATGCTGATTCATAAAACAACAAATGCAACAGCAACAAAAATATGAGTTGGTACTTGCCCACTCTGCACAGGGAATTTACATCTAGAGGGCTATAGGTTCATCTCCTGATCAAAACCAATGGGTGTGATTATAACTTGGGACTACATATGTGTTATTCAGATGCAGGACAATGCTACCTGCCCCATGGAACAGAATCATGCTTTTATCCCCATCTGCAACACTGCATCAGCTTTCTTCAACTGCCGCAATAATTCTCATTCAGCGGACTCCAGTGTGTTGGCTCCTAGTAATCCACAAAGGCTCTGTGGAAGCAGGAAGTCCATTCATATGGAGTCCTTACATGTCAGATTTCTGCACTGCAGGGCTTTGGACTAGATGACCCCTGGGGTCCCTTCCAATTCTATATGAGTTGGAACTTGCATAGTGAAGTTCCTGTGGCCGTTGGTACAATGTCAGGCAAGTGGCTCTGAAACTACATGTTCATTCCAAATCTGTTCAATCCTATTTCAACACAAATCTGCACATATATTTTTAAAGGAAACAATCAACATCAAAATCTAGGTACTAATTCTTGAATGTATTTATCCACAAAACATGCATTGTATTTTTTCTCAAAGTACACAGTTTTAAATAATTTAAAACACATTTTTGCATCCCAAAATTTGGAGAAGCACCACAGCTGATTGATAAGTCCATTCCAATGCACACAATAGTCCAAAATATATGACTCGGGTCAGAACATATCAGAATTGACAAAGAACTAATTCCTCAGGCACCCACAATATACTGGGAAGCAAATGAACCCAGGGGTAAAAGTGAGCATGCATAGAGTACAAGATATTTCAGAGCTTGCTAAAAGCTGCACCGTCTACTTTAATAGCTATGAGAACGAGCTGCTTGCAAGAGTATTTATTTAGAAAATTTGTTAGCCACTCTTCAGCATGAGCTCCCAAGCCAAGATAGAATTAAAAGAACAAAACCATGCACTAAAATACAACAACTGAAGCAATAAACAGAGCAACATCAACCTCAAGCAATAAAAGCCAGACTGAACCATAAAACAACGATTAAAACCAGCTAATTTGCCGGGGTAACTTTTTTTTAAAAAAAGTCCTTGCCTAGTACTGAAAAGCTGACATCAGGCAAGCTTCTCTAGGGAGGGCATTCAAATTAAGGATGGGAAAGGAATTTGATTCAGTTCACATTTTAAAGGCAAACCTACTTAATTCACATTTTCTAAAATAATGTACAAGCTGAAACACAGCTATTCTTTAAAATTCACATTTCTGAAATTTTTCAAGATGGTACTCTTGCACTGTATATGCATATACTAAGGTGAAGTGTGTATATAAATGCATATATTCGCAAGAATAACATACACACATATTAAGGGAAAATGCTGTGCAAAAATATGGATATTAGGAAAAATGCGCTCAAAATGTACTACATGAGGAGAAATTTGCACTAAAATGCTGGTGAAGTTTGGGGGAAAATTAGGAACTGAGAGGAAACTGAAATTGAGAGATTTCCCTTTCACTATACCAAATATGATGGGAAAACATCCCTCTCTAGCGGGTCACCATCTATCCTCTGACATTGGAGGGACTTAGAGGAGGTTTGCCATGCTTGCTCATCATTATTTTGTTCCTTTCACCCATCTAGGTTTTAATCAAGAAAAGGATGGAAGGGTAAAAGGAGTTCTTGGAGTACACTGAGAATTGTTTTTCCATCCCTAGAATTTTGATTTGAAAATTATCAGGGGTTTTCCACAAAGCCTTCTTCCTCCCCTTAATAACCATCCTGGTATTAAAGCATTGTTGGGGGGCGGGTATTTATATTTACTTAATTATATCCCATATTTTCTCCATGGAGCTCAAGGTGGCATATATGGTTTCCCAGTCTCCATTTGATCCTTGCAGCAACACTGTGAGGCATAGGCACCATCTTGGGGGGGGTACCAAGGAACCCACAAAATTTTCACTGTGGGCATCCCAATGTGGGGCACGCATGATGTCCCATGGTGTGTCAGGGCCCAATGGGGCCCGTTGCAGCCGCAGGAAGGACCAGTGGGGCCCATCGCACAATTCTGGTCAGGACTCAAATTCTCCTATTCCCATGCCATTGTCTTGCTCCAGGTTAGGTTTCCTTGGACTGACTATTTTGCTCTGTGAGGGGGAGGGAGAAACCGAGCCTTAGCAAGTTCTGTTTTTGAGCCATTTCAGCTGCCATAAAAGAGCACTGAAGCAAATCGAAAAAGGGACTGAGGAGTCGAGCTGCAGTAAATGCATGCAACAGACCGGTATCTATGCAAACATACAGCAGTAAATGTATGTTCACACCTGTTAAGCCATGCAAATAGGCAGAAGACTACAAGAAGCATATCATTTAAATGGACTTTCCCTACCAACTAGGTGTGGCATTAATTCACTGATCAAGGTCACTGAATCTCATCCCTAGCAATAATCCTAATTAGGCAGCCGGCTCACTTAGCAGGTTACTTATTCTGTTGATATTTGTGTCTCTAGAAATTATTTTTATTTTAGCAATACGATTGATCAGTAAATAGTACATTTATTTGCCTTCTTTAAAATCTCAGATTTATATATATCAGAATGACAGTGGAGAACAAAATGCTTTATTAAATAATCTGGTGTATAATTGCAATCCATTTCAGCACAGAATATGATAGTAGGGAGGAAAGGAAAGGAAAGAAACAAGTTGGATTGTTACTAATTACTATGTACCTGAATTACAAACCAAAAGCAAAACAGCAACAACAACCCATCATTTATATAGACCCATGAGTATGATTTTATTATTTTTTCTGAAGCATCATAGCCAGGAAGCAGAGACAAATACTGTTCGTAGTATATGTAAAAAAATCTGAATGTCCACAAAGCTTAATTATGAATTGGATTTTTGACAGTGTCATATGCTGATTAAAATAGACTGAAAGGGGATACAAATGAATTAGTACCTATTGCACATGGGTTTTACGTTCAATCACTGAGGATGCTTATAAGGGATCAATGAACAGGAACTCATTATATCCTTACCAAAAACTCGCTATAAGCCTGGGAAAGATGCTTATCTGCAGTCCAGCTAGGTCTATGAGGGTTAAATTATATATTGTTTTTTTACTGTTGTTTCATTTCACAAAACTGCAAAAGTCCAGGCAACATTTTGTCAGAAAAAAACAATAAAGAATATGAAAAGCCCATCTTCACAGAACATTGGACATTGCAAAACAACCTACAGCTATTATCGGATATATCAAAACTGACAAGTAAAACTTTGGCTGTTGATTGAACAATATTTCACATGGACAGCACAAGCTCGTCCACATTCACTTTTAAATGGAGCTGCTTATCCTGGAGAACTATGGGTAGGAAGTTTATGAGCTTAATTGAATTGGTGGTATTTGGATGATTGAAAAAAATTGGTGACATTGCAAAACTGATCGTTAGATTTTCAGGAGGGAAAGCAGCTCCCTTGCTCACCACTGAGGCTCTGTCTCCAGCAGAGGATTCGAAGAGATACTAATTCTGTTCACATGCAATTTACTGGCACTCAGTAATGGTTTATGGATCAATTGTTAATGTATTTGCAATTCATTTTATCTTACTTGGGTAAAAAAAAAAAGAGGGGGGAGCATCTCCTGATGCTAAATCTAAATGGATTGACATATACATTAGTTCCCATGTCCTAATAGAGTTCCATTTTTCCCCCAAGAAAGTGTTTTGTCACTTTTGACATATGCTGTGTTACTCCCCTCCCATCTGGCATACAGATGGACAGACTGAGATATATCGGAGGGGAAACTTCCCGTGTACAGCGCTATCATTTTCCTTAATGTTTTCACAAAGTGGTAAATATCATTTTCATCAGGAAAATAATTCAGAGTGCAATTCTGTACATGCCTCCTCAGAGTCAAGTTCCACTGAGTTGAATGAGACTTACTCCGTGTTAAGCGCAGACAGGATATGAACCTAAATAGTGCTGAGTGGGTGAGAGTAGAAAAGGTGGAAAGTATAGGGGGGTGGCTGTTAGAAAAACAGAAGGAATCTCCTTTGCTGACCATCAGAAGTGGCTTCTTTGATTAATTCCACTAAGGAAGTAAAATCTTCACCTCCAATGAACACCGCCAGTAAATTAGCAGGCAACCCAGCCCAAATTTCTAGTTTGTCAGGACTGGGCTGCAGACAGCAGACTGAGGTAAGCCAGGAAGCAGAATGCAAAGCCATAGAGCAAGCAGGAAGTCAGGACCAAAGAACTATACATGTGGTACTCAGGAAGACCACATTGCTCAAACAGGGCTCAACTGAAAACCCTTTATATGTGTTCCTGTTCTGATCAACCTGAGTGGGTGGAGTCAGTCTGGGACCTGAAGGTACTTCATCGAGAAGCTGCTACCTGCTCTGGTTCACTGCTTTGGGAGGTGGGCAGGAGCTGCACACAGATTTATGAACCACTCCTGGCACAGAATCAAGAGAGAAGATACAAAACAGCAGGTGTTGAAGCTTGAGACAGCATAGAAACTGCTCCCTTGGACTCAAACACCCTTCTCCCTGAACATAAAAATGTTTTGATTGATTGTGGTTTAGTGAGTGGCGAAGGAATTGCTCTCTGCACATGGTCAGAAGAACTCTCAGTTATTACTCAGTCTATTCCAGGGTTCAGGGGTTAAGCCTTGGATGAACCCTAATTCCAATGAAGTCCTATGCAGAAGTAGTGGCTGTAGGAGGACCAGCCTTAATGCCCAACTTCAAACCCAGTTCTCTGGGTATTGCCACTGTTGAACATACTCTGATTCCTCCATTTGTGCTTTTCTTATATTTTTTAAAATTATCCCTTCCAGATGAGAGATTGTCCAGATACACTACAATCTGACATAAAAAGAATCTAAAAGCAATCAAAAGGATGCTTTTATTGAAGTTCTTCTTGCATAAGACATAATTAGGAGAGCTCAGAATAGTTTGCATGGAGCGGGATGAATCCATTACTAATGAAAAAGCTGGCTTTTCTATTAAAAACCATTGCTCTCTAAACAAACATTTTGATGAACTTTCTATACACCACATATCTAAACAGAATAATATTTCAGGGATTTATTTTTAAGAAGCCCCCAGTTCAAAGAAACACACACACTTCTCCACTCATACCGCAATCTCCTTTCCCAAAATGAACAAATTATGAGTGCTGTTGCATTAAAAAAAGAAAAAAAGAAAAAGTTGACTGCTTGTTGGGATGGTGCACAACTGAGCTGATGGGTGAGGATTATTGAAACAGCCTCTTGGTGGAACAGAGATTAAAGACCGAACTAACATGAGACCATTAATGCAATTAGGGATTGCATGAAAGTTGTGTAAATTAAAAAGTAGGCTGGGGCGGGGCTTTAGCTCTTTGTCCATCACTGTGGTCCTAATTTGGATCATGGTGGCCCATGCCTGCTTGTACAATTTGTGCTTTTATTGTTGTGAAAGGTATCTTCTTTCACAGTTACTGTTGGTTTCATGGGTGAGTGTAGGCCTCAGGGACCCCACAACCATCCAGACCTCTTTTGGGCTCTGCTTATTTTGAATAACGGGGCTTTGCTTATAAAATTCTACTTGCTATGGCAATTTATACAGCTTTGGAGCTGTCACTGATGCAAGAAAACAAGCGCAACATGGCTACCAAACCTACTATTTATTAGTGTTAGACTGCATAATGTGATATGATGTGTGATTAAAAGGCAATCTTACTTAAGAGATAATGACAAAATATTGAAATACCACTTCACTGATGCAAATTGTTAGATGGGGAAATTATCTGATCCTCTAAAAGAAAAGAAAAGAAAATCTTCTTTTCTCATATTTGTATATTCAGGAAATCCATTCAGAATCTTCACTGAAGCATGTGCTGTTCTCAGATCCAACAACTGCATCTTCAGAACTGCCTGCGTTTGTTGAATGTTGCTGTTCAGATTCCAGGGTACCCTTACATTCATAGGTCCCCATCTATTTATCTAATGTTTTGACTTGAATGCGCATGGCAGACTGTACTTCAGCATCTCTAAAGGGAATAATTGTATTTATTTATTTATACATGCATGCA
>NC_139603.1:35727639-35840139 GCF_964270895.1 Podarcis filfolensis | reverse complement strand
ATAAATGCATGAATAAAATTTGAGTAATTGTGCAGTGTCAGTTTTCAGCTACAACCTGATGCAAAACATTCTTTAAAAAAAGAATATCTGCACAAGGATTTAAACAAAGTTATTGAGAGAAATCATTCATACTGCCATATGCCACCTGGAATGTAGAATAGCTTCACAGCCCATGAGATAGATGCATTTCACATCTTGTGGTGGAAGACTAACACCTCAGTCCTTGAAAACATTTACTAGTAAATTCCATTGATATTACTGGAGCTTAATCCCCAATGAATGCTATTAGCACCTGTCAGGGAACTGTCATCGGAAGAACCAGTGGTGCAAGGGCTCCCAGAGGTTGGGAGAGACTTATCAGCAGAGGAGGGAACCAGCAGGGGGAGAGAAAGAGCTCCAAGGGAAAGTGAGTCGGAAGGATGGCTCAGAGACAATTCCAGCGAGAACAGCGGGGAGGTTTCAGGACCTCCTATAGGGACACCCACTCCTCGCCGGAAACTGTCACGCAGAGAGTCCAGAAGGCGTGTTTCCGTTAAGGAGCTTTTATGCTGGAAGAAATTCCGTAAACGCCCACTGTCGGATTCTGCCAGCGACTGACGGAGCCATGCTTATGGAGCTCCGTTACAGACAGTGGTTTGTGGACTTAGCCAAACACTGAGGGACTAGGAACTTTACGCACAAGCAGCTCATCATCCCATCACAGCACCTCTCCAGGAGTTTCTTTACCCCAGTCCTACTTACCTAATGAGGTAGTTGCTGCCTGAGTAATATTTATCATTTCCATAAATTGTTGAGATTTGTCTCCTCTTTCTATAAAACCCCAGATCTCTCCTGGGACGGTACATTTATATGAGTTGTTTAAACGCAGGTCATCTCCTAGTCAAATGTTTTAAATAAATAGTGCTAAAAGGAATTTAAAATAGTACATCTTATCCCCGAGGGTAATAAACAGCATCATGTGAATTAAAATCGGAAGGCACTCCACTACATTATGCTACTTCCTCAATCAATCTGTCACCATACGATTTCGCTTCCTTGCTCGGCCTCAGCTTTTGAACTCAAAGTGCTTTGTGTAATGTTTTTCACCATGCTGCTTAACACAGTGAGGATAACTCACCTCCAGGTTACAATGTCGATCATCGCCACTGGACCTGAATAGGCAGACTTTCATCGACTATTATTTGTGGCTGGTATTGTGATTACTGTTAGGACTACCGCGTTCTATAGCCGTGGATTTCACTATTCCGCTCAGTTTAAAAGGTCAGGTCTTAGGGCTGATTCATACATCCAAACCAAAACTCTCCCAGGAGGAAAGCTTGCTGTGTTTGAGACTTTTTAGCTTAGAGAACAGGCAAGTAAGAAGTGACGTGACAGAAGTTTATAAAATTACATATGGCATGAAGGAAGTGGATAGAGAAACGTTCACCCTCCCTGCCTTCTAGCAGCAGAACTCATGGGAATCCAATGAAGCTGAATGTTGGAAAATTCAGGGCAGATAAAAGAAAGTACTTCTTCATGCACCACTTATTTAAACTATGGAACTCACTGCCACAGGAGGCAGGAATGGCCACCAACCTAGATGGCTTTAAAAAAGGATCAGACAATTCATGGAGGAGAGAGCCATCAAAGGCTGCTAGCCATGATGTCTGTGCTCTGCTGCCACAGTGTGAAATTATCTCCCAAGCTTCTCTTGTAGAGAAGTACCATCATGTCACTGCAGCTTGACTAAGAACATTGTAGCATCCCCAGTAAAGGATATTAGATGTCTCTGCAACATATCGACCTTAGATTCCATGCATTTACAGTGTGATGGCACTGAGAGTTTGCTACACTGAGCAATAAATGATTGCCAGTGTTGGCTCACCCACACAGGTAGACTTAAAAATATATTTAGGGTGGGTCTGCTGTATCAGAAGCAGTGTGTGAACTGAGGCTGCATTCACACATTATCTCTACAATGTAGCTGGCCATTAGGTAACTCTTGTGACTAAGCTGTACTGTACATTGCATTAGTGACTTGGGGGAAGCCATGGTGTGGATTGTGCAGGTTATGCTGATGCTCCAACCTTGGTTACTTGGAAGCTGCCACATACAGCTTGAGCAACCCCATGATGTAACGCCCACATATATTATACCACAGTGTGGAGTGGAGCCATGCAGAAGCAGTTTTATTCTGGTTGGGCTGCCTGTGAACTCTAGAAACCTCTGCGATGCCACAGATGATTCAATAGCACATTTTCAATTCATGTACAGATAGGTAGCCGTGTTGGTCTGCCATAGTCAAAACAAAAAAATTTTTTTCTTTCCAGTAGCACCTTAAAGACCAACTAAGTTAGTTCTTGGTATGAGCTTTCGTGTGCATGCACACTTCGTCAGATACAATTCATGTAGACATGGCCTACGAGGTATCCTAAGTCAGAGTGAGACAAAAGAGCCTTCATCCTGAAGCTACATCTGATTACCACAGTCTGGGACAGTCTTAAGTGCTGGCAAGACTCATAAACCAGCCATAGATGGGTTTTGTTGGGGTCATAGAGATCTATGGACCATTGTTGTGTTATGTATTGTGGCATGTGGCTATCCACTTTGCCCTCTAAGCCTGCCTCTCTGAGAGTATGGAATATTTGGTTCGCCATGTTATTCAGATGTAGGTCTCTCTATGCTCAGCAGTGCTTACTCCCAAGTAAACTTGCACAAGATTGCAGCCTTGAACTGCTAGGAAAGGGTATTGTTAGAGACAGGGCTCTATTTAACACCACCTGCAATTTTAACAGATGGTCTGTTTTCTGATTCAGTATCCAAGACTATGGAAAATATCAAGCTTGCTTAGTGAATTGTGGGGGAAATCCTCAAAGCTGAGTCTTGGAACTCTACAGATACATCACTGTGCACACTGAAATCCAAACTACTACGGTGTATCCAATTCATGGCAATGTTATAGAACTTTCTTGAGCATTCAGTGCACAAAGAACATCAATCAATCAATCAATCAATCAATTTATTGCTTATAGCCAATGACCATCACAATACAATATGACAATGCACGAAGGAAGATTGAAACATTTGTATGTGCAGCCCTGAAACTCCTGCCTATCCTGAGATCTTCTGGACCACGACAATTGAGTTTCAATTTCAATATATTTAATTCTTTTTTTAAAAAAAAATTTCCAGATTTCAAAATGAAATGCACATAGCATTAAAGAGGAATGATTGCTGAAATGTAGAAATCCTGAACTTACACCCTCAAAGCATTGTTTGTCTTGCTAGTTATAAGAAACTGGAGTGTACCAGTGCAAGGAAGCTGCTGCTTCCTCCCTTTTTTATTTCTCCCCATTCTTCCTAGCACTTTTGGGTTCATCCCCTGTGAAAATCTGTCATCAAAAGATGACTGAGAAGAAATATGGGTGATTGCACTGCCCCCATAAAAAAAAGCGCTAGACCAGTATCAAGGGACCTTGCTAAGATACTTAGGAGAACATTTTCCATTGAAGTCAACTGACCATCCATCTCCCTTTTTAACTAGTGTCAAGGCTGGTTTACTTGATGATGATTTGATGCCCAGCAATTGCTCCCTCTTGCCCACTGAAAATGAGTGATGACAAGGGAACAGCCGTCAAATAGAACAAGCTGAGATATTGTAGCAGGGAGTGGAGCCGAGCTGAGTCCTGCAAAAAAGGGAAGCACTATTATAAAAAGATGAGGCTCCAAAAATAAAAGAAGGGGGGGAGGGCAAGGGGGAAATCTGTTTTATAGTCTGCTTTGCAAGAAATAGATTCTTCCCCCCTAGATTTGTAGGGTATTTTTATCTTGATAAACCCTTCCTATAAAATAAAAGAAAACTAGGGGATGTATCACATGAAGCAAGCAGTTCAAGGATTATGTCGAATTCCCCTTTTCTGTTTATCTTGGATGGACACATCTGCACATTTAGCAGTCATTACATGCCGCAGTACATGATGGCAGCTCTATAGGCCATTGGAGTTCACTCCACATTTTCTGAGCACTCTGCTCTTTTAGAGAGAATAATCACTTCTTCTTTTTTTACATTTATATCCCACCTATCTTCTAAGGAGCTTAAGGTGGTGTACACAGTTCTCCCTGAGGTAGATTAGGTTAAGAGACAGTGGTCGCCCAGTGAGTTTCATGACTGAGCAGGGACTTGAACCCTGGTCTCCCAGGTCCTAGCCAAACACTCTAACCACTGCACCGCTCTGGATTTCCATTATTTGTGAAAGATGGGCAGTTATTGCATTTTGTGGTCTGTAATGCTCTTTCATTAATGTTCTATACTGTGGAGCTTCCAAATGCCCATGCAGAAATAAAATTTTATCTCATTATTTCCTGAACACTTGTATTTCCCCATTTGAGGCTAATACCAGCTGTAGGGAATAGCAGTTGCCCTTCATCTACTGATAATACTCCAATCAGATTCAGGAAGCTGGATCCAGGTTAAGCTTGCAGACTTCCTATGGACATCTCATTGGCTGCTGTGAGAACAAAATGTCAGACCCAGAGGGGCTTTGGGCTTGATTCAGCAGGATTCTCCCTACATTATACACTTCGGGAGGGTGGATAATTTTTAGAGGCCATTTGTAGAGAACTCTAACAGAGACCTGCTTCTCCAAACCACCATGGAAATAAGTGATGAAATATTTGCAGCCAGGTTCCTTTGCGTGTGGCACAGCCACCATCCATTCAGACTTAGAAAGTGGAGACTATGCAGTTTTTAATTTTTTAAAAATCTTTTTACTCTGAATACCCACACATCCAGCATTGGTTGTCCTATAAATTTATCACCTTGCTTTCTCACGCCATCTTTCCTCTCAGACGCCAATGTGTACAAATACTCAGGTCTACTCTGATTTATGAAAATATTGATATAATATGACATATGTTCCTTCTTGGAATTACTATAGTATTCACTAGCATGGCTGATCTCCAAAAATATCATTGGCTCTTCCAACATTTAAATAAAAAGGCCACAGATTTATATGATCCTATTCTACAATCTGGCTTCTAGCTAAGCCTAAATGGTCTTTTATTGCATGTGGAACTGCAAAGTGATCTGAAAAAAATAATCTTTCCTTTGCGGCATGGCTCCCTGTAAATCAAGCCCATTTTGTACCAATCTAAACCTCTGCCTCCCCTGCTCTGCGATGCAAACCACAGTCTGCTGTTTTTTTTGGTGCCGCTCTTCAACATTTGGGTGATGAAAGGTTGAGAGAGCTCTAAGGATGGATTTTGGCACAGTTTGCTCTCAGCTAAAATTTCACACCCGCTGATTTAAGCCTAACAGTGGTGGAACGTCAGCCAATAGCAAGTGTTTGCCAATGAGGTCAATGCAAGACACCACGGAGGATTAGCAAGCCCTTTCGGTGGAAGATATGGTTTGATTTTTCTGGAAGAACTTATTAAAATGAACTGGCTCCCGTAGACATAGATGTGATCCGTCATCGAATTAATTTTCAGTTCTCCTCTGTAATGTTAATGAGATATGAAAAGCTGCCTTATTCCTTTCAAAGATATCAGTTGTAGAAACATTAATGACATTGAATCCACTCCAGTGAATGGGAGAGAATGAGTTCACCTACGCTATGATTTATAATTGGCTCACTCATGGGACTTGAGCTCTTTGCATGTGGGGAGGGGGAGGGAGGGAAACGAGCTGCTGGAGCTTTTAAATGTGTGCCATTCAGGCTTGCATTGTCATAAAAAGGGTCTCCAGCAATCAGCTTGCATCTAATTAAGGCTCTGCCATTTAGGCTGCGGCACTCGAGCCACTTACTTTGGAGTAGTTCAAGGCTAATACCCTTGACTTCAATGAGATTTAAGGGCACTCTGGAGGAAGCGGTTGGAAAACCGTGGCCTGGATCACCTCAGGCATTGCCACCTTTTTGTTTCCAAAAAGGACTTTAAAGGAACCTGACCTTTCAAAGTTCAAACCACCCAAGGCGCTTAAACAATGGCCAAGCAATCAGGTCTCTCCACCCTATTTCTTGTACCAGGAATGAAGGATCTCAGTTTAAAGTCCCCAACATCTCATTTTGTTGGCCTACAGGTGATCGTTCGCCCTCAAAAGGACATCAAAAAGAACTCAAAAGAATGTTATGTAAGCGTAATGTCACATAATCACTGGGGGGGGGGGTTGCAGGGAGACTAAACAAAGCTAATTCAGGGTGTGAGCATTTGTTGTCCAGGAGCTGTTGATCCAAAGAAGGCCAATTTGAAAGGGGACGATAGAAGCTGTAAAGGGACTCAGCTTGGACTCATGGAGCAGCCTGCTTGGGTATTTGTTAGGGAAACTGATCTGGTGGTTATTTTTTTGGGGGGGGGGGAGGAAGCATCATCTATTTGCCACACCTTCCATGACATAAATCGCTAAAAAACTTCCTCCTCCACCACCCTGCAAAACAGAAACACGCAGAACAACAACAAACTGCTGGAAAGAGTTGGGGAGACATTTTCAGCGGGGAAAGTAATCTGGGAAGAGTTTGGATTTGATATCCCATTTTATCACTACCCGAAGGAGTCTCAAAGCAGCTAACATTCTCCTTTCCCTTCCTCCCCCACAACAAACACTCTGTGAGGTGAGTGGGGCTGAGAGACTTCAAAGAAGTGTGAGTAGCCCAAGGTCACCCAGCAGCTGCATGTGGAGGAGCGGAGACGCGAACCCGGTTCACCAGATTACGAGTCTACCGCTCTTAACCACTACACCACACTCGCTCTCTGTGCCATTGCCACATGGTCCTAGTTATTGATTTAGCATTGCAGTGACTGGCATTGGACTATGGTGACGAGGCTAAGGCTGACACGTAACTTCTTCAACCTTGCACAAAAAGGCACTGCATTAGCTGGGCTAACTTCAGGGACCGATGCTGTCGTTCTATTAGTCAAATTTTGTTTGCTTCAGACACGTGGACCATGGATGCCGGGTTCCAACATTGGTCAAAAGCACCACCCTCTCCTCTTCTGCTCTCAGAGATATTCTGCAACACAAGAAAGCTATTCACTTCAACCAGAATTGACTCACCAGGTGGGCTGGTGCTCCTAAGCTATATTCCTGGAGGTGGGTCAGTGCTGCTCAGGGGCAGCAGAGAGGGGCACAAGGCTGTGGAGAAGCTGGTTGCAGTACAAACACAACAGCAACAAGAGTATATTTCAATATGTGCAGATGGTTTTTGTCCAAGAAATCCCCATACAGCTATACTCCTCAGGGATTCATGAGCATTCATAGGGGACAGGGGTGACTGCTTGGGTCCTCCTGAATTTTAATTTAAACGAATTAAACACTGGAGGCAAGTCTCCTCTGAAAAACTTTCCCCTGGAAAGCAAGAGTGTATTTTTTCTCTGCAGTCACCCACAGAATCTGAGCCAGACATGCATACAACAGTTTAGAATAATAAAAAACTTCATTTTATAGCCCAAAGAATTTTCACCCGAAGAAAATAATAGAAATGAGCAACAGACATAAAACTTTAGCCTGTGTAAATTAAATGGTTCTGCTGCATTAACTTCATAAAACCATAATCCTCTCCTCCATAAACTATTACATGCACTGCAACAGATCTGATTTATGGGGTGTAGAATCGATGGGAAAAAATTAATGCTTGAAAAACATATTAGAGACATTATTGAACAGATTTTAATTGAGATTTGATTTCAATGCCCCTTATCCACATGATTAATGGGTTCTAGCCCTTGACTCCAGCAGGCAGAAAAGAGAGTCTTTAATATGACAATTAAGTATCTGTCTTTAGGTTTTATGTAGCGCTCTCCTCAGATCACTTCATCAGTACAGTGTGGCTTTTGTGCAGATTAAATTGAGACTCAATTTTCTCTATTTTCCAGCACTTACTTATGTTTTATGACAAGCACTAAATCAATTTTATACTATTATTGATTTTTTCTTAAATGGACACAAACCATTTCGCCTTTTGCCCTTCCTTTTCGACTCTCCTTCCCCTGGCTTTTTTCACTGTATGCTTGATATACAGCTGGCTAAAGAAATTTCGAGTGTTTCCTGTGTTTTCTACAGGTCATGCCAATTCATTCACTTTTTACAATGCCAGGATTGATAAACTTAACCTGAAGTTCTCGCAAAACTTGTGTACAGTTGCGATGGGATAGATCTTGCAGCCCCCGCCCACCGAAAAAGCCACCCATTTTCCTTCCTTCAAAACATTTGTGTGTGTGTGTACAGATAATGCTTTGACAGTTTCTTTATTCCTGCTTAAATGTGAATATCATCTTTCTAGCAACAGCTAAGATCTCTGGAAAATGCTTGTTCTGTAAGTTTTAGGAGAATAAACAATGGGAAGCCATGTAGGAAGAACTGCATTTCTACAACATTCGAGGGAAAAGGGCATTATCCACAATGAGTAATAAGTCGTCAGAGATATCACAACCATGCTAGTGGCTTGCCATTTAATTAAGAAGCTCCTGGCTCATAAGGAACTTTATCCCGTATGACCTATGGCCAAAATTAACAGTGACCCCGTGGGCCATAAAAGTAGCACACTCTGTAATCAGATCGCTTACTCTCTCCCTCTCTTTCCCTTGTTAAGAGTTATATATATGTGAGGTCATATCACTGGGTGAAAGGATAAATGTAGTTCAGATAGAGCAATGGCTGGGGCTTGGGTTTGTGACTGTGAAGGGGGCAGAGAGACTATTAGAAGAGACTCATGCCTTGCCTCCACCCATTTCAAATCTGACTCCATAGAACAGGGGCAACCAATGTGCTGCCCTATAGATATTTTGTATAACAGCTCCCATCATCCCTGACAATTGGCCATGCTAGCTGTGGTGAGAGAGAGTTGGGAAGGGCAAAATGTCTGGAGGGCCTCACTTGCCATCCATGCCATAAACAAATTATTTTCAACAAACATAAGGTAGCAATCTGTATTAGGTACTATCATGCAAGATATATGAATGAATACCCCTCAACTGTCCTGGAAAAACTGGGGCATCCTGTTTTTCCTAATGAGAGTGTGGTGGCCATTTTAGCCACAGCAATCTTACCCACCTCCAAAACTGCTTTTTGAGGAGCCGTGATCTCACATGGGCCACTTTACTCACATGGGATTGTGGCCTTGGAAGATGGTGCCCCAGTTTTTTGTTGCAACATATTGGAGCGTATGTGAAAGCAAACTTGTCTCAATTGCCAATGCATAAAATATGATGAAGTTCACAGTTCGCAAGGATGCTGACTAATGAAACGTTATTGTATCATGCATTCATAAAGAGCCTGGCTGTGCTTTCTGTGTAGGGTTATCCCCCCACATCTCAGCAAAAATTTGACCAGTACTCAGAAAGAACTAGAAATTAAGAAGCAGCTTACATTTTAATAGATGTACGCCCTAAACCAGGGGTCAGCAACCTTTTTCAGCCATGGGCCGGTCCACCGTCCCTCGGACCATGTGGTGGGCTGGACTATATTGTGTGTGTTTTTTGGGGGGGGAATGAACGAATTCCTATGCCCCACAAATAACCCAGAGATGCATTTTAAATAAAAGGACACATTCTACTCATGTAAAAACACGCTGATTCCCAGACCATCCGCGGGCTGGATTGGGAAGGTGATTGAGCCGTATCCGGCCCCTGGGCCTTAGGTTGCCTACCCCTGCCCTAAACCCTAACCCAAAAACACTAGCCAAAAGGTAGAAAAGATTAAAGTTAGTACAGTATAGAATCTCTCTTTTTTTCTTTTCTTTCATTTTTCTGACAAATTTTGAGAACTTGATTGTGGGTCCTGGACTCTAATCTAGATAACTTTCCTTTCATATCCATAATGGGGACACTGGGGTAGTGTCATCTACCTAGGCCCCATCTGCACCATACATACAAAGCAGTATTATGCCACCTTATACAGCCATGGCTTCCCCACATAGGATGCCATGAAAAATGCCACGACTCCCTCTTCCCAGGAGACTCTGGGAATCATAGTTCTGTGTGAAGAGTAAGGGTCTCCTAACAACTCTCAGAATCCTTAACTAACTGCAGGTTCCCAAGATGCTTTGGGGAAGCCATGACTGTTTAAAGTGGTATGATATTGCTTTAAAGGTATAGTTCGGATGGAACCCTATTTTGGCATCCTAAACTGAATTCTGTCAAGAAAAATGGATTCCTCTGGAGATTTGGCATTATGGTTATTATTGCAATATAAACATATGCAATATAAACAGATGTAGAATAAACATTATTATTGCAACATAAAAAGTCCACAAATGACTTAAGTATTTTTAAAGCAATGAAAGCTATATGATAACTTATAACACAAACTCAATAAAACAGCATTAAAACATACCGCAATAAACAGCAAAATCATCATGATCCATCTGACTAGGAAATAGGGTTCAGTTTTAAGCTAGCGTTGGGAATATATTTCAGAAACTTTGAATCATTTGCAGCTCCCTCTTCTTCTGATGGCCCCCTGTAACTAGTGTTCAGCTGGACCATGATTTGCCCATCATGGCTCCCCATGGCTCCCCTATACATGCTCCTCTCCAACATATCTCTCTATGTTCATGTCGCTGGCTTAGGACAGCATCCCCTGCTCTATGCTTACCTAGATTATCTAGTATAGTTTATTGTTTTATTATTCTTTATCATATTTAACAGAGCTCAGGGTGGTATACAAGAAAGGATAAACAACAGAATTATACCAAGGTTTAAAACTAATACACAACAAAAATATTCATTAAAAAATAGTAATGAAAACAGAAATTCACACATTGCTGTTCAGGGCAAACAAAACCTGAGGGAAAGAGAAATGTCTTTAGTTGACACCTGAATCACAACAACAAAGAATGCAGATGCAACTCCAGGTCTATCCTGTGTTATGCCCACAGGAGCAAAATTTCTTTCTAAAGGTTGTATGGGTGGGTGTTTGTGAAACAAGTATAAAAAAAGCCACTCCTGAGAACATGCAAGCTAAGGTATACTCCACCCTTGACAGCCTGCCTGGACATCTGGGTGCGTGGTTTCCTTGCCATTTCCAGTAACACTGTATTTGGGGGGAAATAAAGATGGCGCTTGCAGCTGACTGGAGCAGGCCGCCCAAGCAGTGGTCCTGCAGGCATCACAAGCAGCATTCTTTCTGGCATTTATCGAACCACGTCATGCAGAGGCACACACTTCATCGTCACTTTTAATTTGTATACCACCTTTCTATCTTACAATACTCAAGATGGTTTACAAGCTGAAGAAACAAAGAATGTACACCTTATAACAATCTAATGCAATACAAAGAATGTGATAATAAAACAGCTTTAAAATAAGCAATATACATCAAATAAAGTAACATTCAACAATCATTAGAATAGTATTGAATAATAATTTTGTTGTTGTTTAGTCGTTTAGTCGTGTCCAACTCTTTGTGACCCCATGGACCAGAGCACGCCAGGCACT
Source organism: Podarcis filfolensis (assembly GCF_964270895.1). Lineage (NCBI taxonomy): Eukaryota > Metazoa > Chordata > Lepidosauria > Squamata > Lacertidae > Podarcis > Podarcis filfolensis. Next base: position 35,828,730 of record NC_139603.1, on the reverse strand, counting down.
CCTGTCTTCCACTGCCTCCTGCAGTTTGGTCAAACTCATGCTGGTAGCTTTGAGGAACACTGTCCAACCATCTTGTCCTCTACCGTCCCCTTCTCCTTGTGCCCTCAATCTTTCCCACCATCAGGGTCTTTTCCAGCCAGTCTTCTCTTCTCATGAGGTGGCCAAAGTATTGGAGCCTCAGCTTCAGGATCTGTCCTTCCAGTGAGCACTCAGGGCTGATTTCCTTCAGAATGGATAGGTTTGATCTACTTGCAGTCCATGGGACTCTCAAGAGTCTCCTCCAGCACCATAATTCAAAAGCATCAATTCTTCGGCGATCAGCCTTCTTTATGGTCCAGCTCTCACTTCCCACTTCCATACATCACTAAGAATAATAATATTCTTAAAATAATATCAGCATATAAAAATTAAACAGAAACCCACTCTTAACAATTACAATAAATAATTTCGAAACTGCAATTAATAAAACAACAGCAAGCCACAGTGCATAAAATAATACAATACAGATTGAGAAGCAGAGACTGGAGGGTGGGGCAAGACAGGTGGAAGAAGGCCTTGCCTGATGGAGTCTCTCCCCTCACACTTGAGAATAGATATTTTGTTGTCTCAATCCTTAGAGTGCATCTCAGTGCTTAGGTGCCGGCTCCCACAAAATTCCCCATGAAGGGGCTGGGCAGCCACAAATTTTGGCGTCGGGGCCATGCACTCAGCATAGCACCCATGGCCCCAGGCACCCACAGTCGCGGGGCAAGCTGGCACTCTTGTCTCAGTGGGATTTGTTAGAAGTAAGAACATAGCTTCTATATGACTAACTTGCAGCACATCCTGCGGGACAAGAAGGTGCGTGGCCTTTGAGGGCCAGTGAGAGGGGCTAAATTTGTGGGGACCAGGCAGGGGGTGGGACTTGTGGATTTCCTCTATAATTTGAGCACCGGAAAAAATTATGAAAGAATTACCACCACTATGAGTAACCATCACTAGAGCTGCTCAAAAGGTCATACTATACAGAAATCTGATAACAGGTTATATCTAAAGTCAGCAACATTCAGGTGGTGAGCTGTATGGAAGCGATTCAATTTCAAGGTGTAAAATGCTTGTATAGAAGACAGGACCCTTTAAACACATACCTTTTAAAGTAATAAATCAACTATAAATTTCCTATACACATAAAGGTCAAATTACCAGAATGGTTTGACCCATTGAAAGAGTGAAACCTGTTAAAAAATAAATGTGCTTTATATGAAATGGAACTACAGAGAGAAGCAAATCTCTTTAGTTTATATCTATGAAAAGAATAATCCGCTTGTTCATCCAGGTAGCTGGCATTGCAAATTTCAAGTTGAATTCAGTCAATCATTTGAGCACCAAGAGATGATAGGCTTTGTTTCAAGGTTAGTGGATTTTCAAAGAGGCCCTTGAAAGGAGGATAATACAATCAAAGCCAAACTACTCACAACACTTTTCCTTGGCATAATTTTAGCAGACACAGCCTTACCGCAAACAAGGGATCTTTGTGTCTGGTCTATGTGGAGAAGATTGTGGGTTCTCTGAAATGAATTACATGCTTAATCTAAAATCTCACCAATTGAGATCAACAAATAGGCTTAGCACCTCTCCCACATTGCCCCTCTTCTTCTTCTTCTTCTTCTTCTTTTTAATCAGGTTCACTTCACACTGTTTCAGCAGATTAGCCATAGGGAGAATGTATGCTTCTGTATGTAAAATCTTCCTATGTAGCTAGCCATCTGTTTGAAGGAAGAGACAAGAAGATATGCGCTTCTTGATCATTTAACCAAATAAATATATCAGCAGCAGACCCATGTGACATTGCTGAGAGTTGATAGGACAGGTTTTCTTGTGGAAGACAGCGGGAGACAGAGGAAGAATAGCATTTGCAGATTGGCAGAACTTTTCATTGGAGTGTGCTGTTAGAAAGGGGAAGAAAGAGCTTTCTTTAAATATATATATGTGTGTGTGTGTGTGTGTGTGTGTGTGTGTGTGTAAACTGCACTGTGATCCTTGAACGAAAGGCAGCATATAAAATAATAAATAAAATAAAATAATAAATAAATAAATGTGACCTTTTCTAAAAAGAAAACAAGCAGGCAACAGCCTTATTTTTCCCATTTGAGATAGTTGCATAGCAGCCACAAAATGTATTGCATCCCGACAGGCAAATAAAGAGGCAGACACATAAGCTGGGGTTGAACTGGGCCATTTTTATTTAAAACGTAAATTAAAATCAGCAGAGGGGGGTGACTATGGGGCTGGAAGTAGCTGAACTGTATAACTATAGCCATTGGGCAACCTGCCCTTGCCTAAGGAATTAGGGCAAATGTATTCTGAGCAAAGCCTGCTTACTATTTCTAATAGTTAAATAAATTATCTCTCTCTGTTTCTCTCTCATAACACACACACACACACACACACACTTATTTTAGAAGAGTGGACACTGTACTTTGTGGATGAATAAGTACAGTAAGAATCGTACTAGTCTCTTTTGTGCCTACTTTGCCATGTTAGCATTTTATTTTAAGGGTTCAATAAGCTTTACATAACTTGTGGGCATGGGGTGGGGAGTCGTTCCAGAAAGGGAAATGCTTATGTACATAGACCTACTTTGCATATTTTGGTGGGGAAGCAGGCTAGTCATTTAATAAGCAAACCAAGAAATGAATGGAGGTTAGTTAAGAAAATCTTGATTCGTTGACCAGACTCCTCCTCATTTAACTTTGCCTTGGGCTCCCAGAAATGTCTGGATGTCTCTGTTAGGCTGCAACAGTGGTAAGGGAACTCTCTGGGGAGGATGGGGGTTTTTGTGAGGGGGGGCTACACAAAGTGGTCTCAACAGAGCTCAGACAGACCAGTGCTTATAGAGTGAGGAAGGTGGCAAAAGTGGCTGATCCTTTTCCTTCCAGAAAACAATCTGTTACTCCTTTGGTTAAACTGCTTTTTTGTGTTGAGAAGTCACCAAATATGGGGAAGGAGGGGGGGGAGGACATTTATTGAGGTCGAGAAAGTGCCACAATGAAAAGCACTCTTGGTGCCTTGGAGCGAACCGACACAATGCCATTCCCAACCTTACATTCCCCCAGCCTCTGTGTTTTCCTCTCAAATGGCTGTGGTGAAACACCTTAACTCAGCTCTGGTGGAGGGGGGAGGGAAGGGACCACCTTCAAAATGCAGCTGGAATTGGAAGCTGTCTGCCTCAGCCGTTAGAAATATGTGGAGAAATTACCTACCATTCCCTGTAGAGACATCCAGCTACCATCCCAGCCCAGCTTTTCAGTTCGGTGATAATATGCTCCTATCAGTTTTAATAGCCCCATGCTGGATTCAGGAGGTATTATGGATTGTACAGCAAGCATATTGTCATTAAATTAAATTTTCAGAACATTCCCCAGCTCATCACAAATACCACAGAGAGTAATCATAATCGGTTCTCAACACATGTGTAATTGCCTTCAGCTGGCGTTTTTTACAGTTGACATTGTTCAGCAGTGATAAGGTGATTGGTGATTTGAATACACAGCTTGTTTCATAGCTGCCGTAATTGAAATATGGTATGTGTGAATGGAAGATTACATTAAGACCTAGGATAATCACCTGACATGAGAGTAATTGAGTCTACAATCTGCCACTGAGTCTCTCAGGGAGGGCTGAAATGAAAAGAAGCCATTAGTAGATTATACCACTGCTGGCTCTGCTTTGTGTTGGAGTGCCAGGCTGGCATTCCAGAACTGCAGGCTATATGTGTATGCTGTCTAGGGCACCATAAATGAAAGGAACAAGAAAAGGGGAGGGAAGAGAAAGAGAGAAGAGGGGAGGGGAGGAAACAAAACTTTTTTAAAAGGGGGGAAAGTTGCACTTTTTCCTTCTCAGGGGAAAACACATCACTGGTATTAATGCTCCACATCCTATATGTAAAATAAAGTTTTTGAAAGATTGCCCAGAAATTCCTCTTTCCTTTTATTTTTGTCTCTGCAACTGTTATTATTATTATTATTATTATTATTATTATTGGAATTGTTGTAAAAGTTATCTCCTTTCGATTGTTCTTTGATGAAACAAAATCCCAAGGAATATTTTTGCAGCGGGGGTGGGGGCGAGATTCACACAACTGGTTTGCCTCAGTATGGTGAAAGTTGCCATCACTGGTGGAGGAAATCCACTTGCCATCCTGGCCTTGTGAATTGATTAGCTGCATTCAGAGCCTTGCCCATAGAAGACTGGAAAGCTTCAAAGATCGTGCCTGCCAAAGTCATGCTGGTCTGTGTTCTAAACGCACGTTGAACCGCTCATGAAACAAGGGTTGAGTAATAGGCACAACGTTTCTCTTAAAAACCACTCCTCAGTGGGCAAAGCTGTTGTGTGAATCTACCCAAGGGCCAATTAACAATTTCAACATGACCTCATCTTGAAGTAACCAAATCAACAGCCTAAATTATTTCTGAATAATTTTTTTAAAAAATCAATCAGGAACCCACACCTTATTTTTCAGTAGAATATTTTTTGTAGCAAATGGTACTATTTTATGAAGGGAATACCTAGCCCTACATTCTGATTTTTGCCTTCCCCCTTTACTTTACTCTGACTATAGCTTTGGACAAAGTGGTCAAGGAAACTGAGCCCTAAATGGGGGGAAATCGAAGTGGAGTGATGAAGGAAGTGGGATGGTCAGCCCAGACTCATTTATGTCCACCTGAAAAGATGGTTAAAGGTCAGCTTGAAAAGTACCATAGTGCACTTTGAGCACTAGAGAGAACACATATATCCTGGCTTCTAAATATTCGGCACTTATAGGTCACAAAATTCTAGAAAAGAAAAAGGGTTGCAAGCTCTGCGAAGATATATAATGCAGAGCATTAAGAAAGGAATTATCATTCTGTTTCTTATTACCTGCCTCATGGTCCACTCTAACTGCCTTTGAGTTTCACTCAGAGAACTATGAAGATTAATTTCAGAACTGGAATGTGTGCAATTTGATGCAGTTTGCTTGAAACTTATAGGTTACTGATGCACATCAGCACACATATGCAGATTGATGAAGGGGGGCGCAAATAATCTTTATAGAGTTAGGCAATACAACGAGAATTGGTTTTTGCACTGTGGTTTAAACAATGTGAATGCTATCATGCAATACTGCATCAGGATTCCTTTCGGTTCTGTGTTTTAATGGAGAATTAAAAATGGAAAGGAATCACTTATTAGTTTTGCTTTGCAAACAAGTGCATGTACCGTACTTTGAAATCCCAAAATTTAGGGACAATTCAGATGGGAAATTTGTCACTAGCCATAGCCCTAAAGGGCTACTGTCTAGAGTGTTGGATGGTTTGAAAAGATGGCAGGGTATTTATATAGCTGCTGCTTCAAAAAATATCACTGAGCCAATGATAATCCAGTTATGATAATGGCACTCAGTCAATTAAGCTTAGCACACAGAGGGGCTACTTATGGATGTTAGATGATTCAGCCTCTTACATGTGAAATATCGAGCAAGGGTAACATTAGTTCATAATGCACAAAACAATTACTAAGGCGTTTTTATGCTATCATTCACCCAAAGATAACAACCCTTTAATTCATTTCAACCATGATTTTTTTTCCACGATTAAGGGTTTCATCAGAGGCTTAAAAGAAGATAAAAACAACAGCAATTTTATTTTAAAAACAAACAAACAAATAAAATCCCTGATTTAACCCCAGGATAAATAATCCTATAAAACAGAGGGGGGAGACATGTGGCCCTCCAGAGGTTGCCAGCTACAGCTACCACCATCCTGCTGGCTGGAACTAAGAGAGGTTCTGCATACTGACAGGTTCTGCATACCTGCAACTAGATGTTAAACTGTTAAGCCTAACCCTACTCACCTGAGCATAAGTCCCATTGAATTCAATAGGATTTTCCTCTGAGTATACATGGTGAGGATTGTACTGTTAAAAAGGTAACAGGGATGCCTTTAGGTCAAGAAACACACCAATATATTTCATAAAGAAAACACATGAACACCAGAAATTCATTGGAATAGTGATGTGCGAGCTACCCACTGATTTTAGAATGAGCTTGATATTTATGAGATTTCATGGAGAGTGCTCAGTAAAATAAGCTCATCCATTTCTGACCAGTCCTGTCCCCCCTGGTAATGTAATGTCGGCACTGCACCTTCATGCTGGTGGTTCAACTATAGTATGCTCCTGGCATTTGTATGTCCCAGCACAAGCACTTCTGGAAGTGACTAGGAATTTCTATTGTCCCACACTTGCTACCAAGCAATTTACCAGGGAATAAGAGAAAAAAGTAGAGACATCACCTTGCCAACAAAGGTCCGTATAGTAAAAGCTATGGTTTTCCCAGTAGTGATGTATGGAAGTGAGAGCTGGACCATAAAGAAGGCTGATCGCTGAAAAATTGATGCTTTTGAATTATGGTGCTGGAGGAGACTCCTGAGAGTCCCATGGACTGCAAGAAGATCAAACCTATCCATTCTTAAGGAAATCGCCCCTGAGTGCTCACTGGAAGGACAGATCCTGAAGCTGAGGCTCCAATACTTTGGCCACCTCATGAGAAGAGAAGACTGGCTGGAAAAGACTCTGATGTTGGGAAAGATTGAGGGCACAAGGAGAAGGGGACAACAGAGGACGAGATGGTTGGATGGTGTTCTCGAAGCTACCAGCATGAGTTTGACCAAACTGCGGGAGGTAGAGGAGGACAGAAGTGCCTGGAGTGCTCTGGTCCATGGGATCACGAAGAGTCAGACACGACTAAACGACTAAACAACAACAAAGAGAAAATTATACATCTGCATGGGCTCCCTGTACCAATAGGATGTCATGTCAAGCTGGAAACCTGTGCAGGGACACAAAGTGAGGAGGGGGTGCTGTGGGTTGGATGGTGAAGCCCCCTTGGGCAGCTGGTTGCCCACACTGATTTAAATTAAACAGGGAATCCAGGGTTCAATAATTTAAGGACATAGGAAGAGATGTTGGCTCAAGCCAACAGCCCATCTAGTCTAGCATGTCAGTTTGCATTTCTTAGTACAGAAAGTATTGATCTGATGTGTAGAGATCTTTCCTATTCTAATTACTTCAAGAGGGTTCTGGAAGCTTCTCTGCGTGAAAGAAACAATCAGAAGGTTCATGATGTTTGGGTTACACCTTCAGGGAAGGTGAATACAACTGGCTTAAACTGGTTCTGTTATCTCTTCCATCAAGGTCATGCTGACTATAAAAGTAAGGCCAGAGGGAGCCTGGGTTTCACTTTCTCTTTCTATCTCTTTTCTTTCTGGTGCAGAGTTCTGTACATAGTATGCTTAGTGTTAAGGTTTAGACTTATTATAAGTTATTGTAAGTTTAAGTAAAGTCTGCTGCAACTGGATTTCCTATGGACAGTGCCAATCCTGAATGTATTGGATTTGTGACCATCATGCTCATTTGCCTTCAGTAGCAGTAAAGCTCTGCTGAACGAAATATAATTGCCTCGAACAATTTTTTGGGAATCCTGCAACGTGTTTAAGTTTTTACTCTGCTAACTATATGTCAGAGTTCTGCTCTGGATCATATTGAGTAGAATTCCATGACGTAGCATCCTGTTCTCACAAATGCCTGTGGGAATCCCATAAGCAGGACCCAAGACAAGAATATTTTCCCCTCCTGCAGCTTCCAGCAACTGGTATTCAGAAGCATTGCTGTCTCCAGCTGGGGAGGCAGGCCATAACCATCATGTCTAGGAGCCATTGAAAGCCTTCTCTATGAATTTTTTTAGTCCTCTTCATTGAGTAGGAATGAGTGTACCCCTCTTGTAAAAAAAAAAAAATGACTTCATCTGGTTATTTGTATCTGATCTGTATCTGATCAGAGCAGAATGATCCTGGGCCTTGTGAAGTCCAGCCACTGTCTCTGGAGTAACAGCAGTTGCAGGAACAGCATACCTACTAAGCTTGATTGTTGTCAGACGTTTGTTGTCAGACGTTTGTTCCAAAATGTCTCCATGGAAGAAGCACATTTAAATTGCCTAGGTAAAGGTAAAGGACCCCTGGACGGTTAAGTCCAGTCAAAGGCAACTATGGGGTTGCGGCGCTCATCTCGCTTTCATGCCAAGAGAACAGGCCTTTGTCCACAGACAGTTTTCCGGGTCATGTGGCCAGCATGACTAAACCACTACAAGAGTGCACAGAAATGCTGTTTACCTTCCCACTAGAGTGATACCTATTTATCTACTTGCACTGGCATGCTTTCAAACTGCTAGATTAGCAGGAGCTAGGACAGAGCAACAGGAACTCACCCCATCACAGGGATTCGAACCGCCAACCTTCCGATCAGCAAACCCAAGAGGCTCAGTGGTTTAGACCACAGTGCTACCCACGTCCCATATAAATTGCCTATCACTGCCCAGCTATAGACAACTCTAGGTTACTTCATGCCAGTGAGTCTGGATCAGTGCAAACACACCAGCAGAGTGTCAGATTGTCTCCACTGGTGCATTTGCACCTTGCTGATCTTGCCACCACACAAAGTGACACAGCAGTGACACAGATGGCGGGGGTTAGATGTGTGCTGCTTGCTGCCCTGCCACCTGCTACTGGTGATGGTTACTGGAAGAGTACAAGGAAATAGGCAGCAGTGATAACTGTGAGGAAGAGGTGGACTTCCTAAGGCCATCTTTTCCTCAATGGCTTTGATGAATGGGCTGCATATTGCTAGCACAAATCCATTTTAAAACAATACCATATGACTCTATGATGCTGTCAGTGTCATTTATGGCACAATTTTACACACATGCGTCATAAAAAAAGAAGCAGAAGCAGGCAAGTCCTTTACAATGACCTAAAATGATTCATGTCATAAATGCGTCAGTTTTCTGAAAGGAAAGTCATGAAATTCCATCAGATTCAGATTTCCTACTGAAATAATCACACTGACCTTTCCTAGCAAATGCACATTTCCAGAAAAGCTGGCATGCTTCTTTTAAAAAAATATCAATTTATTATTATTATTTAAAAAAACATTTATTCAAAAGCTACAATACAAGTTGCAATACAATACATTTTCAATCAATATATCTCCTCCACAGATATGTCTGTGATGATGGTGGCATTAAAATATCCTGTTCTTGTTCAATAAAAGAGAAAAGGGGAGACCAGATCATGTCAAAGGTATCTTTTTTGGAGATGCCTTTGATTAGTCGCCAATGGTATGTGAGGCATTCTGATAGAGAAATAATTAACATCTTGCAATGTGGAACTTTCAGTTGCTAAAATTGCTGACTTCATAAAATGCTCTGGATATATAGTAGAACATGTGTACTTTTTGACTCTTTAAACAGTGTTTTAACAGTGCATTTTCAGATTTTCTCTCTCCCGTTCATACAAACTATTCACCACTTTCCACAAAGAGATTGCACTAGTTTTAAGCACTTACTGATTGGCCCTTCAGTTTGAATGTTTATGGACATTCTGTGACCCAGACAAGTTTATCATGATCCTTGTCAGGCTCACAACTTTGCTTCAGGTGAAACTTCAGACTGGGCTTGGCATCTGCGAAGCTCCACCACCTTGCAGTTCAGATCAATATGGAGAGAGATTTCACTACTACTCTGCAGGCATACTGCTTCTAGTCTTTGTCACTAAGTAAGATGTACTTACTCTTACTCAGCGTTAGCTTCAATGCCCGTCTATAAGGAAAGAAGAGCCTTGCAATTCCAAAATGCCCCAAAGTTACTCTCTGGAGACAAGACTGTTGATGACTTACCCTAGATCAATCATCATTGAAGGTCGCCTGTCCTATTTGGCAATATTTGCTCAGTAACTAATAAAGATCAGCCTCCAGATATTTATATTAGGTTATCATCTCTCCAGGGTAAAGCTTAATCTATTTTGCAATGTTTTTTTACCAACAAGACAACATGGGTTTCTCTGCCTGGAAATGAATTAAGTTCATGGTACCTAAATATGAGATCTGACATTGTTCTTGTTACAAAAAAGCAATTTATTCCCCGAAAGACTTACACTTCAAAGGTTATAGAAAAGAGGTTCAAATATCAGTACTATCCATTTTTTCAATTACTAGGTTTCCTAACGCCACTAGCTGTTGAACAGATAAGCAGTGGTATCAGTTTTCTTATTCAGTCATCTCCTAGGTTTCCAATTGTGCATCAGGGCAGGGGGAAGCAAATTTATTGAAATACACTGGGCGGTTTTCAAAGCAGTAGTTACCAGATTGTTTCCCATAACACCATGGAATGTATCAAATGGTATCTTAAGGGGATATTTATAAAGTGTTAGATACTAATGATTGGGAAGCTTTGATATTGTTTAGAGAGCCTGACTACAGACAGGCTCACTTGTCAACATATAATGTGCAGAGAAGTTGAAGGAAAACAATTGCCATCATCTTATGAAAACTGAATGCACTTAGCAACAGGAAAAAAACCTCAGCAGCCACTCCAAGATAGCATTCCATTCTATCAATTTACAATATAAAAGAATATACCTTCTTTAGATGGCCATTCCATTGTGCAGCCCAAACCTACGCTCAGAAGCTCCACTGATTTCAGTAGAATCTAATCCCAAAGTTGTATGCATATACTTTATGCATATAATTGATGTATGCACATGATTTAGAGAAGAGCTGTAGCTCAGCACTAGAGAAGCAGTCTTGCAAGCAGAAGGTCCCAAATCCAATGTTGGGCATCTCCCGGTGGGGCTGAGAAAGACTCCCTGCTTGAAAACCTGGAGACTCATGGACTAGCGAAAAGGTTTTTGAAAATGACTAAAGGCAGAGAGATTCAGGTCCCTTTTTTGAACCTTGCATAAGGAACTGTGGGAGGTGAGGACATAACACATCCTATGCCTGCTCTGGAAAATTGAGTGCAGACCCTCCAAGTGTCCCTATTTTCCAGGGACAGTCCTGGATTTACAGAAGCCGTCCTGGTTTCTGATTTGATCCCAGGATGCCCTGCTTTTCCTTAGGACACCCCTATTTTCCTCCTCAGAGAAATGTTGGAAGGTGTGTAAGTGAGCACAGAAGGAAAGTGGGGTATCGTGTAACAAGGGGATAAAGGACATCTAGATGGTTTTTTTATTATTATTAAATATTTATTAAAATTTTCCACCTTAATAAAAAAAGAAAAAAAGAAAAAACAAAAAAAATTAAAAACACATAAAGTTTACAATCCGTATTTTCAATAACATATTTCCCTGACTTCCCCACACCTCCCCTTCTTATATTCCAATTCAAATTGTTAGTTCAACAAGTTCTTATCCCCAATTTTTAACCTTTTTATATTTAATTCATTTTAGAAAAACCAATTTTAACTTATAAACATCAATATTTGTACATCAGTGCTCATTCTTAAAACCTTTTTCTAAAGTCGACCCAAATTCCCTTCCACGATTTCCCCAATTTTCTTACTAATAACAAAACAAAATTAAAAAAACCAGATTATAATTATACACCCTTTGGATTCCCAAACCCCACCACCCCCTTTCCCGGTTTCGATCCCCAACAGATGTCCATCAGTCTTAATCTACTATCAGCCTGGAGACCTCACGTCCGAGGCTCTTAATTCTCTCTCAATTCCTCTCTGCCGGTTTTTTTGATAGTCCTTAGTATTAAACACCAGATCTCGGAGAAGCTCTGTCCCAATAAGGTCCATGTTTCTTCCAGCCAGACCTCCATACTTAAAAGTGGAGCCCGAATCTTGTTTCTTACTCCTTTTAAGTCCAATTGTCCCGAAAGCTCCAACTTCCACCTTAATCAAATTTGTAATCCATAGGTCTTCAGATCTCCACATAAGGAGATCTCTCCATTCTTCAATCTCCAATTCAAACCAGATTTTCATCATCCAGTACTTATTTTCCTTTGTAACCATCATGTCAGGCCTCTGGCTCTCCTTTGTCATCTGCAAAATTACAGCTCCTCCTTCCTTTTCCTCAGGAACAACATATGTCTCCTTCTCCACACTCTCAAAACTCTCAAGTTTCTATTTTTGTCCAGCTGCATGGGCTTCCTGAGTCAAAATCCTTATCAAATTCAGTGATATTATTTACTGTTAAGTTCAGAGTTGCAACATTTGTAGCCAAAACATCAATTTGGCCTTGTAGCTTTCCCAAGAGAACAAAAACGAAAAAAGAAAAAAGAATTTTTTTTTGTTGAATTTGGCACGATCGGGGAAGGCGCAAACAGGAAGTCCGCCTCCCCGTCTTGTAAATAATTTAAAGCAAGGACTAGTTAACTAAGGTCGAGAGAATTTCTTTTTCTTCATTGGGTAAAAGACATTAATTTCATGATTTGGCAGTATAAGTATAAGTAATTTTATTGGAGGATAAGAGCTAATTTTGAGAGCTGAAGTGCCACCCCCCCGGACCCGGGAGTGATCCGCGAGAGAGCCTGTTGAGGAGATATAGAAGAGTTTGACAGCTGTCAAAATTAGCTGTCAAGAAGGAAAAAGAGAACTTTGTTTCTGCTGTCTCTGCTGGATATATTTGTTGCAATTTGGTTATATTTTGTTGAAAACAAGGAAGAACTGATACAAACTAACTTGATTTTTGGATTTGAACTGGAAAGAATACTAAGTTACCAAAATCCCTCTAGAGGGGGATTTGGGACAGTACAAGAATGGCTGGAGGAGGGAAAATTCAGGCTGGCTTGGCCATCTAGATGTTTTTGGACTCTTGTCTCTCAGCAGCTGCAGCCAGCACAGCCATTTGTAAGGGAAGATGGGCCTTGTAGTCCAACAACATCCAGAGGGTACCATTTTGGTTACTCCAGTGCCCCATCTGGTAGTTGTAAAGGAATGCAGTTACAGAGAATGCCACTAGTTGCCACTAGTGATTACAGAACTCTATAACACGTACCAAAGTGTTCTTTGTTAGTCATCTGTTGCAGAGTGTGCTCCTGCTCCAGCTTGCACAGCACCCACAGACTAAAACAGGAAGTCACAAAACCTGTCAGTCACTTTGAAAGTAAAGGCTAAGCAGAACAAAAACCCTGCAAGCATTCATTCTCTCTCTCTCTCTCTCTCTCTCTCTCTCTCTCTCACACACACACACACACACACACACACACAAGCCCATGAGAATTCATTTTACCAAAATGTTGTGTGCTCCCCTTAGATAATTTTGAAAGCAGTCAACTGATGGAGAATGGTAAAAAGAAAATACAGCAGAAATTTTCAGCACAACATGAGGTATAGCATTGTATTCACGCAATGAAGAACTGAGAGGGAACCAGAGCCTGTTCTGTTGAGAAGCTGAATGATATTCTGGGGCTTAAGGTAAGAATAATATTACATTGCATGAGATAAAGTTAAGTGGTAGCAGGGTGACAGCTTCAGCAATAGAGAACCTGCTTTGCATGCAGAAGGTCCCATGTTTAATTCCTAGCATCTCCATGTAGGGGTGGGAGAAAGCATGGTTTGAAACCCTGGATGCTGAACTTGATGAAAAAGTTGTCTGACTTAGTATAAGGCACCTTCCTGTCCTCCTATGTTCCAATGATGTATATCCACATGGTAAATTTCTGGTTTTATATATTGTATTTGCATTGCGATTGCAGGGCTGCATCCTTCAAACTGCCACTTATAGATGATTATTTGCTGGTGTTGACCTGTCACTAAAGCTATCTGCAGGGAGCTGTTCTGAAGTGTCATGCATCCTGGTGGATTAGATGAGTGTTTGGACTGGCTGACTCCAAAATTTGCTAGCAAGAATTCATTTTCTCTTTGAACTCAGGAAGATTATGGGTTGTATTGTTCTTGCTCAAACGGATTACTTATGCATTTATTTCTTTGTGGGCAGTTGTATTGTTCTGGGTAAAGAAATTTTGTTCACCACCTAAAACCCAAGTTTGATTCTACCTAAGCTCCATAGGACCTCAACAGATAGAGGTTACACTGTGACAGGGGCATCATGGGAAATTAAACAACGCTGATCACAAACCTGCTAGCTGCCCACTGATGTTGCAGAGAGGCTGATGGTTCCCTTAAACAGGCAGCCAGCTCTGGGAGCAACTCTTTGCCGCTCCCCCATTCCAGGTCAAGCTTCTTGGATGAACTGTCTTCTCAAAATAAGCTTTAAGATGTGTTGTATTGGTGGCAGCTGTGCTATATCAGGTCTCTTTCAGAATCAGTGGCGTAGTGTGGGTTGTCAGCACCCGGGGCAAGGCAAGTAATTTGCGCCCCCTAACCCGTGGATTTGCGCCCCCTAACCCGTGGATTTGCCCTAACCCCAGATGTTGCGCCCGGTGCGGCCGGCCCCCCCTGCACCCCCCACGCTATGCCACTGTTCAGAATGCCATCATTCTCAGGGAGGGATTCAAATGCAACTAGTGGATTAAAGCACTTTGTCACTCTAGGGCAGCAAATCCACTCAAAACACACACACACACACACACACACACACACACACACACACACACACACACAACACCACAGAGACATTTTGAAGTTAAAAAAGTAATGGGAGAAAAGTATGGGATAAATCAATAGTGGGAATAAATATAAACACCACAGTAACAAATCAGAATGAATGTATATTGTCGCATAACCTCCCTGCAAACAAATCAGAACTAATGCTCAGTATAGGCTGCTCATAATCTAACTTCTGCATAAGCTTTGTGCAAGCAAATAAGGATGAGCGGAGCCCTCTGTGTAAATATCTTCTTCAGAACTGAGCACATGGCCTGCAAGAGCCCTGCCCTCTCCCTTTGATTGCATTTGCTCTGTCTGTTACACGGGTTCACACTGCTCGAGAGCAATATTATGTCACTAATGAGAATATGATTGTGTTCTTTTGACCGACATTTTCTGACTGAGCAATGTGTCGCATCAGAATGCCCTGAAATATTTATCCTTTCCAAAACAAACAAACATTTTTTTTTATTATTGTCAATATTTGATGAGTAATGCTACAGTGAAGTGTAATAAGATATTTATAGGCCAACTGTCATTTCTACTTGAAAGCTTCTCATAAATCCATTTCATTTCACAGCATTAATTTATTCCAATCCAGCAAAGGGAGATCTGAGTGCAGAAGTATGCTTTGGTTATCAGGATGGCTTGCGGGATCAAGACAATGGTCCATCTATTCCAGCATCCTGTTCTCCCACCGGCCAGGCAGATGACCACGGGAAGCCCCAAAGCAAGAACTGAGTGCAGCAGCACTCTAACCACTTGTGATTCCCAGCAACTGGCAGTTTATTAGCAGTTCTTATATTTAGCAGGTGAATTTATACATGGGATGCTGTAGGAATTTATTTATTCATTTATTTTGCAGGAAAGACACTTTAAAGCTGCAACTGTAAACACACTTCCCTAGAAACAAGCACCACGGAACACTTCTTAAGAAATCTTTAATTTGTCCAGCATCCTATTCTCATAGCAGCCAGCCACGTGCCAAGGATGGTCTGGGCACAATACTACTCTCTCCACTTGTAATTCCCAGTATTCAGAAGCAGGGGCGTAGCGTGGTTTGCTGGTGCCCAGGGTGGAGCAAGTATTGGACTGAGCAGCTGGGGTGGAGGTGCACATGAAGCCTGCACGGAGGGTGAATGGAGCCCACTTCCAACAGGCTCCTCGCCCACTGCCTCTGTCCACCTCCCCACTAGACCAGCGATGTCCAACCAGTAGATTGCGATCGACTGGTAAATCCCAACTGATCTTGGTAGATTGTGGGATCCTTATTGTGTACAAAAAGTTACAGGGGCAAAGTGCAATCCTCCCCCAAAAAGCTCAACAACTCTGGGCAATCCACCCACCCCGCGCACGCTCCTCCTCCCTCCAATGCCAATGGGCAGATCACTTCCAGTTTTTTTATACTGGGAGTAGATCGCAGTCTCTTGGGAGTTGGACATGCCTGCACTAGACCAACCTGCCTGCAGATTGCATCTCAGCTGCCAGGGCTCTGTGCCTTTAGAGAGAGCGTGCATGTGTGGACTGGTTGCTATGGAAGTGGGACGGTGGAGACAGCTCATTCTGTGCCCCCTTTAACCCTTGGATCCCCTCAGCTGACGATAATGAGACTGGATGGCACAGACCTTTGGTGGGAGGAAGGGGTACAGCTGCCACCTGGCACTGCCTGGCCCCCACCACTCCCTGGTCTAGCACATCTAAGTCTAGTTAGGCACAGAGAACCATTAGTGCCTCAAGTTGCTGTGATCTTCACATCTCCCCTGGCCTTATTACAACAACAGTGAGACCCACAAAATGACACACTAGCCAGACACGTCAAGAATGCCCAGTCAGCTGGAGGTGAGTTCTTATGTTTGAATTGTTATACTTTTGGGGTTGGAGTAGTCTAATCTGTTATATCACCACTGGATAGGAAGATGACCTTGCAAGCTTACAATTCTAAAATGAGGTAGCAATGGGTGTGGGGGGGACATAATTATTATTTAACAGGTAAGCTACATGTAGATAGCCATAGTGCAAAGATTTTTCTTTCTCTCTTTTTTTCATTCTGTACCTGAGGGCAAAACAAGGATCTCAACTGGTACTAGAGGCTTTATCTTAATTAATATCTCATATCCAGGTCTCACCTTAAAATCTATCCCATTGCAACCGATTCAATTATTTAGTTGCAACATCTTGCAGCTCTAGACTCTGAAGCAGTCTTGTAGCTTTTGCACAGAAGCATTTAATCAATAGTTATATTACAATTATAACTTACACATGTGTATACACACAGACAGTACATTTGTCTGGCAGTGATAATTCTGTGTTAGTTATAAGGCTGGCATTAGACAGTGCATCATAAATGTTTTGCCTCAGACATCTTTCTTCGCCCGCTAATGTACTTAGCAAGACAAATACACTCACCTAAATTAGTTATTTCCTTTCCTCTATTGGTAATTAGTACTAGAGGGGATGGGTCTGACTTACCTATTAACTGCAATTGCTATGTTTAGCAGTGCATCCAGGAAAAAAAATACATTATCATCCACAGTAAGAAACGAAAAACAAAACCCACACAACTGCTTTTCTCGTGTTTATTTTACAGACTTATCAGCTAAAGAAAACTGCATTAGACTTTCATGCCATACAATGCTCAAGCTGATATTTGTTTATATTCTGCACCATGCATATATATCACTACCTGCATTGCTGTCTAGCAATGCTAATTTTCTTGAAGACGAAAGGAGGAGAAAAATCATGATGGCTTTGCAGTATCTGGAGAGAATATTGACTTGTATAATTTATTTCGGTCTCTGGAATCCTCATTTTTCTCTCAGTTGTATCAGAATAATTCTATGATAAAATAATGAATTCTCCAACCTGTTTAAATTAGGCAAATTAAACAAGTTTGCATATTATCTCTCTCTCCCCGCCCCCTGCATAATTTAGCCTACTTCTCCTAGTCACAGGTGCCCTCTAGGATTCTCTAAACATGTCAAGTACATGTTGAAGGAGGTCCAGCAGGAAGTTTTGCCATCATTCTCATCGTCCTCCATGACTTGGAGGGTGACTGATGCAAAAAGCTCAGCCCTGGTGCACCCTCTTTGTGTTTACACCAGCCAACATGGTGTGCCCCAGTTGCTGAAGACTACAACTCCCATCCCAACTCCCTTTGGCCATGCTGGCTGAGGCTAAGATGAACTGTGGTCTACAACTGCTGTAAGAAACTATGGTGACTACCTTTCCCTGCTCTACATGTTTAGAGAATGTTTGAAGAAGCAAAAGAGGGGAAAGTTTGCACATCAGAAAGTATTGGGGCGACAGCAATCTGTTGCACAACCAGTCACGAGAGCCTTCCTGTGCTTTCTCTTGCCATGCTTCTGACAACACTACTAACAGACTTTAACTTGGTGGTATGTTAAATTCCTCCCTGTGCCTTTGAAACACATTCAAAGTACATTATTTCCCTCACGGAATCATGGGCACTGTAGTTTGTTAAATGTTATTGGGAAATCCAACTCAGTGAGGGATGAACTACAGTGAGTCAGACACAACCCTATAGTCTTTAAGTGCTGGGATAATTTTAACAAAGCTAAAATTAAATAATAATCTGTTTCCCCACACATACTTTTTGTCTTTGATATTACCCTTGGGGGCTTGAACATAACATTTAAATCCATCTCAAACAAGCAAAACTAGAAGACAAGATCTGAGAAGCCATTTTTGACTATATTGATGATCTAGTAATTATATCTAGATTGTTTATAGAAGCTCTATTTAACCCTTATTGCAATCAAATTGTTTTACAGTTACAGTTTAGTTATTGAGCTATCTTTTAATGTAAACTGTAGCACACTGCAAATTGCTAGGAATAATGAACCTCTAATTACAAACATAAGCATACATATTAACCAAGAAAGAAGGCTTTCGCTGAATAATATTTAGAGAGAACCATTGTTCTATGGCAGGGGGTTAGAAGCCATGTTCGGAGGAACTCCAGGGGTTCCTTTGAAGCCCATCAGGAATTCCAAAATAAGGATCGAGAGACATTTTGTTGCAAAACAGTTCCCCCTTTACTTTCAGCCTTAGCTTGTAAAGTGCAGCTGCAGGGACATTCTATGTGTGCTTTAAGATGCATACTCAGTTTGCCACAAATTAACCACCACTGATATCAGCAAGAGAGGAGGGAAACTCCATGAAACCCCCTCCAGTGAGGATTCAAACTGTCATCAACGCAGTCTGAGGTGTGGGAGGAGCTACCATCTCCTCCTGGCCCAGATATTGTCAGCTGTTCTGCTCCTGAATCTGACCTTGGGTGGTAGAGTCCTTCCAGGGAGGGTTAGGCATCCAGAACACCAAATTCCCTCCTGCGAGAATTCTAGCTACCATTAGGATTCTGACTGTGTGGCATGAGCTGCCCACCATCCAAGCATGGACATTTTCACTTCTGCTCTTGAATTCTGGGAGCAAGACATCAAGAACAGCCATCAAGAACAGACAGTGAGGAGGAGCCGGCCCAGACATTAGGCAGGGTGAGGCTGCTGCCTTAGGCCAACATTGCTCGCTCTACTGACACCATGCATCCTGCTGCATTCGCCACTGGTGGAAAAGTGCCACCATCATTGGAACCTGTATTGGGCAAGATTGTGTCCATTTTGGGTGAGAACTCACCCCAAATCAGTGCAACCTTGCTTGAAATCAGTGCCGATGGTGGTGCCACTTTTTCACTCATGTGTGATGGTGGCAGAGCAGGTGGTGGCAGCTGCTACAACGCAGCACATCCCATTTTACCTCAGGCAGCAAAGTGGAACACACTGCCCCTGGGTGCTGCTCTTAATTGTAACTAAGAACTTGTGCCTAGGCTTGCTTTCCCCCTCCTCCCTCCTTTTCCTTTTTCCTTGTGTGTCATGTCTTTTCAAATTGTAAAACTGAGCACCGGGACCATCTTAATAAAGACTTTTATAAGCTGCTTTGAGGGCCCTTTTGGCTAAGGGATGGGGTATAAATGCTATGAATAAATCAATATTACAAGGAGTCCTTTAAAGGGAAGGGATTGGGGATGCTAATCCATCAATAAGTGTACAGTGGTACTTCTGGTTACGAACGCTTCGGATTACGAACTCCACTAAACTGGAAGTAGCTGCTCCTGGTTGCAAACTTTGCCCCAGGATGTGAACAGAAATCATGCGTTGGAGGTGCGCACACAACGGGAAGCGCCATTAGCGAAAGCACGCCTCAGGATAGGAACAGTTTCAGCTTAAGAATGGACCTCTGGAACGAATTAAGTTTGTAACCAGAGGTACCACTATACAACCTTCTTGCCCTGTGGGGGGTTTTTTTGCCTGGTTTTCAGCCACACAGAGATTTGCACGGTGCTGATTGGCTGGCCCTGATGGTCCTGCCCTTTCAGAGCAAGGTTGTGGACAAACTGTGTCAGTCATAAAGACAATTCCTTCACCTCTCCAAACAGTTTTTGAAGTGTTTTAAAATCTGTAATTGAAGAAGAAGAGGAGGAGGAGGAGGAGGAGGAGGAGGAGGAGGAGGAGGAGGAGGAGGAGGAAAACATTCTGGGCACTTAAAGAAGGAAAAGAAGGCAACCTGCATCGTGGATGAATTGGAAGACTGTGCATGTCTCTCTACAAGAGCAAAGATGTGTCTGACTATACCTGCTCCTGTTCACAGTATTACTTAGTAAACCCTGTCTATAGTCAGGCCTCAAGGCTTCAGCTCTGACAAATACTTTTTACTGCACAGGATTCATCACAATATACCAGAAATGTGCCTCATGGGAAACTGGGTTTATGGAAACACTTGAAACAATTTAGGCTTAATCTTCAGTTCACTTATTCAGAGGAAATAATAGTAAAGGAAAAAAGGGGGTCGTTCAAATTTTTTATTTATTAATTTAACTGTAGGTATAATCCTGCTGTCTTATAAATTGTATTCAAAGTGGCTGCACGTCCATATTCATATATTCAAAACACCGGCAGTGGCCATGCTGCTGTATCGCACCAAAAGGTGTGGCGATACATTTAGCAAACCGACTGACCTTCAAATGAATGGACACAAACTTTATATTTATTATTTAGAATGCTTATATCCTTCTTTATAGCTTCAAGGGGCTCTCAGATGGACTTACTAAACCTTAAGGGGATGCAGATTTATTCTTTGGACCTTCAGACACTTTTCAAAGTGTAAAATGCAATACCATATGTCAAGACTAATCAACGACTCTCACCATCCTTGGCCATTGGCCATGCTGGCTGAAGATGATGAAAGCTGGAGTCCACAGAATGGAGTCTCTGCTGTGTGTAATCTGTGTTTGACAACAGACACCTGAATGACAGTTTTGTACTTTTCATTTCTAAGCTGCCACTTAGAAATCATTCTTGCCTTAGGCCACATTTTAAAACATGGCTAAAAAGTGTTGAGGTAAAAGTGTGGAGAGGTGTTAGGAAACCCCAGTTGCCCTCACAAAGCTACAGTTCCCCAGAGTTCCCTGTGAAGAAGGACTGGTTGTTGAATCCCCCTGGAACTGCACTCTGTGAGGGTCATAGGCGTCTCCTAATACCTTGCAGCACCCTTAACAAATGAATTTTCCCTGGATGCTTTGCAGGAAGCCATGATTGTTAATGTAGTATAACATACCCCTCAACTGCCCTGATTAAATCAGGGCATCCTGTTTTTGTGTGCTATGCTCTCAGAATGGCAGAGCCCCAAAACGCAAGAGATCGCGACTTTGCAAGAAAGCATGGAACCCCAAAACATATGCGTCTGAGCTCTGGGCTCACATGCGGGTCATGTGCCTTGCATGGAACCACAGCCAGGAAGACACGCATCCCAGTTTTCAGCTTCAACATATTGGAGCATAGGTTGTAACAATGCTTTAAATGTATTGTGCAAGTGTGACTTTAGACAGACCCAGTTCCTCACATTGTCCTCACATTGTCCCCTTCAGATACATTGTGTATCTGAAGAAGTGTGCATGCACACAAAAGCTCATACCAAGAACTAACTTAGTTGGTCTTTAAGGTGCTACTGGAAGAATTTTTTTTTGTTGTTTTTCCCCTTTTTTAGTGCTTTCTAATTCTCCTCCTTCCCTAAATCCCTGCAGCCTAAATCCTTAACTCTAATCCCAGCTCTCCAGATATATATATATATATATATATATATATATATATACAGGATTTCTTTGCTTTCCACCTTTTCTTTCACCTTCTGAATGCGTTATACTTTCTACTTTCCACAATGATATCCACTTGGGTACAGAGACCGAGAGAGAGCCATTGCAAGCACAGCTCTTCTTTTACTGTGCATTATCTGTTCTTTTTGGTTCTTGTTACCGAAGAAATTATTAGCCCATTCCAGTTCTTGAGGCCTGTAGCACTAGCAATCTGCCTCCCATAATCAGTTTTAGCTCTTGGCACATTAACATTAACAAACCAGGTTTGCACGAAGGACCTATTTGCCTTCTGCAGTGGAAAAAAAAATGAACGTAAATACACTAGTGCCAAATTATGAACATATTTATTTATACAACAAAGTACACCAATTTCCCTGCCTTAACTCAGAGAGACTTTTGCCAATTAAGGCGATTGAACCATTGTGAGGTTCATGTTCTATTTAGTGTTCCCTTCTTGCCTCAAAAGGCAGCATTTGGAGAGGCTGCCCTTGAGCCTCTGCATGTTTTTTGCATTATTTTTCTTTATCTGTAGTCCCATATTGGGGGGAAACGGTTAAGGGATATGGAGCAAAATGGGTGGGGAAGGGGGAGGCCGCCAACTAACAGGACCTGCGGAAGATAAGCCCCAGGAATGATGAAGTAGAAAAACAGGAAAAAACTGTAATAAAATATGATATTTCTGATAAAGTGTGGAGTTGACCGAGGGTCACACATATCAATATCAAATAAATGTAAATGAGAAGAAAGATACAGTTTGGACGTAAACATTTTAAACCATAGAAGAAAACAACGGAGGAATGTCGTGCAAAGAGTTACGGGCTGGGTTTTCAAAGGAAGCGAGATAAATAAAAGGAAGCAAAGAGAACCAGTGGGGGGACCGATTCAAAGAGAAATGAAAATAAAGAGAAATGCAATACTCTCAAAACATAACTCAGGTAGGAGCAAGGACGACTCAAGAATGAAATGAAGAGGAATAAAGGACGGAACAAAATGAATGGAGATGAGAAAGGAGTGCCATTTAAATGCAGTATTTGTCACTCTTGTGCCCATGCTGAGACTGAGGTTCAGGAGGAGAAATGGTACCCGGAGGAGGCTTGTGCACACAGGGGGAAACCACAGTATCCCTTCTGTTTAGTTAGAACAGGATGGGGAGCTTGCCACCTTTCAGATGTTCTTAGATTCCATATCCCATCAGTCTCATCCAGCATGGCCAATAGTCAGAGTCCAGCAACAGCTGGAGACCCACTGCTTTCCCACCACTGAGTTAGAAGTTGGTTGACTATTTTCAAAACGCCTAGACTCTTACATTAACCTTAAAACTGAACAGCAGAGCCCAATCTGACAAGACTCGTTTTCTGTCACTGTAAAGTATTACTGGCAAGAGCAAGGTATTATCCTCCATGCTATTCTACCAAATGGCTGAGGTTTTGCATAATGTGTTCTGTTTCTGGTCATGTAATAACTTGCCGCAATATGGGAAAATATTTCATAGTTCACTTGTACTTTCTCTGCATTACCTCAAAAATAGATTGTGCAAACCCCACAGCACATTTCCATAAAGTGGCATGGGATTTTTTGCTTGGCCCTGCTGCAGCTATTCTATGGTTTGCTAACTAAAGTAATTTTGGAGTGGGTGTGTTAGCATCAATACACTCTATTTTTCCTTTCCATCAGATTCAGGGCAGGCTCTATAGGTACTGGACTCTAGGGTCTAGAGTCATTAATGGACTGGATGAAAGCTGATAAATTGAAGCTGAGTCTCGCAAGACTGAGCTACTGACTTATGATGTGGTCTCATCCTTTTCTGCGTGCAGTTGCATGACCTCAAAGGATCAGGATTGCAGTCTGAGAATGCTCCTAGATCTGGATTTACTTTGGAAGCCCAGGCTGCTTCTGTGTCCTGAAGCACTTTTCAATAGCTACAGCAGCAAGAGGTTCAAAGCTCATAGCCCTCAGGGAGCTGCTTGCAGTGGTTGATGAGGCCACCCCCCACTCATTCACATTTTCACATTTTAACATGCATGTCCAGTATTGTCCTGTGTTGTGTCCACTTTAGATAGATAGATGATAGATAGATAGATGATAGATAGATGATAGATAGATAGATGATAGATAGATAGATAGATGATGATAGATGATAGATAGATAGATAGATAGATAGATAGATAGATAGATATAGATAGATAGATGATAGATAGATAGATAGATATTTCCTTTTGCTGCTGTTGCCAAAATTGGTGATGCCTGGAGGGAGGCATAAAATTTGCTGTTTACAGCTGCATTAGGCCCCTGGATTGTTGGGGGTTGAGTCACTGATGTATGGATTTATATAATGTTTTGCATTTATTTAAGTGTGGGTCTGCTCCCATCATGTATCTCTGCTCTTAGACAACTGTATGCTTCCTTTCAGAGTGGGAGGATGGGAAGCCACACTGGGAGAAGAAGAAGAAGAGTTTGGATTTGATATTCCGCTTTATCACTACCCAAAGGAATCTCAAAGCGGCTAACATTCTCCTTTCCCTTCCTCCCTCACAACAAACACTCTGTGAGGTGAGTGGGGCTGAGAGACTTCAGAGAAGTGTGACTAGCCCAAGGTCACCCAGCAGCTGCATGTGGAGGAGTGGAGACGTGAACCTGGTTCCCCAGATTACGAGTCTACCGCTCTTAACCACTACACCACACTGGCTCCCAAGAAGAAATGGGACCATTGTATTTTAAGGCAGCATCTTGATATAGCTCCCATTATTGCTCACTGTTGACCAAACTAGTTGGGTATGATGGCAGCTGGAGTCCCACAGTATCTGGAGGGCAGCCGGTTCCCCATTCCTGCTTTAGGGTCAGTGATAGCCAAGTGGTCTAGCAATGTCAGAAGGATGTCAGCATAGGAAGTGATGTACCTGAGATAAAGGAGCAGTTGCCTGAGAGGAGTAATCTTTCCCTGGAACCTGTGCTCAAGAGAAAGACTAAGAATTCTGGACCTGGTCGTTCTGGTCCATCTTCAAACCCTCAGTCAGTTAGCCAGTGATGTGAGAGATAGATGGCAGCCAAGCCAGAGAAGGCTGGAGAAAGAAAGGATAGCTCCTAGTTGTTAATTCAGTTTGTGAATTAAGAGGAGAGGAATCTAGTCATGGGGTATGACAGGGTTAAATTTAAAGTATTAGTTTGTAGCTAAAGAGTTCTTTTGGTTCCTTTCATTTTCCACAGATTTCCATAGAAAATGTAATTCTTCCATTGGAAATCAGTAGGTCTTCAAAGTGCTTAACTTTGGCTGGATCATGGCCACTATTTGCTACAATATTTTAAGATTAATTACACCTTATCTGTGTGTGCAACCATTTATTATCTTAAAAGAAACATGTACTTTACATTCTTACAGGAATAATTAAACTTGTGCTGTATGTTTGGAATAAATGGCAATCTTGCAATAGTTCTTTTTAATTTTTTGAGAGGAGTTATTAAACATTTGGGTAAATATGCACTTTGGTACACATTGTTTCAAATATTTATTCCAGTTGGATCCATGACATATTTACTTAAACAAGAAAAGAGGGTATCAGCGTGCCTGTGTGATGCTATCCATCTTTAATTCATATAACCATCCAACAGGAAAGAGTGTATGGGTAAATTATTGATCCTCCATTTTTTTACTGGCAAAAGTCATAGCTAAGATTACATTTCATTAAAATGTGCATAAAACATGCATGGAAAGTTTTGTTAAGATATGTATTACCTAAAACCATTCCATAGATAACTATTAGTGTTCTTATGTTTATTTTTCCGTTTTTAAAAACAAAGATTCAAATTGTTTTAGCAACAGTGCCTCTATTTTGACTCATAGGATTATGAAAATCCTGACTCATAGGAAGGAAAGGGACTAGTGGTCTCAAAGAACCATCTCTTTCTTCAAATGCTGAACTGCTGTGAAACTGAGTCATCTGCAAAGAATACAGTAGACAATGGACTCTGCAGCCTCTATGCAATTAGGAAGCTTAGCCATCCAATGGCAGTTCCCAACTCCAAACCACATGTAGATTCCTTCAGACAAACATGATTTCCATAATTTCATTACTGTTCACCAATGTTAATTGGGACAAAATTGTCTAAGAGTACAATCAAAAGGGTCCATTGAAATGACCACAAGTTCTACAAGAGTCCAAGTGCTCAGTTTCTGGTCTACAATAGAAATCTTAACGATTGAGCAGGAAGAAGCAGAGGATGAGAGAGAAACTAGATTTTGTTTCATTGAACACATCTCTTCAGTGCTGTTTCATATAACATTTGGTTCTGAAATTGACAGTACCATGTTATATAAAAGGTCTAAGAAGAGGGAAACCAGGGGGTTTGTAACTACATGAGGATTTTCACCTTTATTTATTGCAGTTCCTGCATGATTATCGTATATAATTGAGTATAAGCCTACTTTTTATGCTGAAAAAGCCCCCCTCGGCTTATACTCGAGTGAGGGTTCCTGTCAGCAGCTGTCAGTGGTGGCGGCGGAGGAACGAGCAGCCCGAAACAGTCTTCCTCCTCTGCCTCGGCAGCACCCTAGGTAGGCAGGGGAACAGGAGGGGCTGGGGGGAGAGGTTTGTGGTGTGATGAACCGGCTTATACTCGAGTCAATAAGTTTCCACAGTTTTTTGTGGTAAAATTAGGTGCCTCGGCTTATATTCGGGTCTGCTTATACTCAAGTATATACGGTATATAACGCAAATAACTGGGGATAAATCTGTTGACTTTAGACTGACCAGCTTGTGCATCAACTGGGAAAGTATTCCTTAAGTCTCCTTGGTGGTAATTGATCGCAGGAGAAATTACTGTCTTACATTATGTTTTGGATGTGGGAAACACTCTTACTTGAACCCATCAGTTGTATACTGCAGTTGCTTGACTTTCTGATCTGTCATACAGGGAGCCAAGAATAATTGGAAGCAGATAAAACCCCCGATAAGCTCCCTCATAAAAATATATTTTTGCCTTAATCAACACACTTTTCCTGCTGTAAGATACGATACTGGGAAGTGGACAGTCTTGATGTATGTATGATGAATGCCAGTGTATGGAGGGGACGGAAAAGAAAAGGCAGGAAATCATGGAGCTGAAGAAAACAAAATTGCATATGAGTGAAATTCTCTGACATTCATTTAAGTGCACAAGCCAAAAAGTATAATATACTTGGCTTTTCCAGCTATTTACATTGGGACAGCCATGCAAGGCTCTCTTTTTTTTCAAAGATAACAAAAAGAAATAAAAGCACACAAGTAATTTTGTCATTCGAGTGAAATAGAAAACAGAAAAACTATAAGCAGATGACTGCTTAGAACATGTTTGCATAACACAGCTGCGTTAGAATAATCTCAAAGAAGCAGAGGTCAGTTTAAGATAGCTCTGTCATCATATGCCAAAAATTGTGGGCTTAGAGATTTGTTGGAAAGTGCTGAAGTAATTGGAATACATTTCTATAGACTCCAATAAACAAAAATCTAGTAGATCACAAAAAACAGGAGATCCAGATATTGGTACAGATCAAAGTCTGTATATTTATGAATCACTGGTTTTGCAACCAGATTATGTGAAGCAATTATGTCGCGAGGAGGAATTTGCCATCTTCACTAACAGGTATTAACTTCATAATTTTGGAAAGAGCTATTAAGATTTGCTAGTGCTCTTCACAGCAATATGAAATCTAGGTAGATTACTCTGGAACCATTTGGGCTCACAGGTAGTTTCTGCATATGGACAGGGAAGAAGAGATCACCTGCTGGATCTTGGAAGAATAAAGTTCCTCAATGTTACAAAACGATTAAAGAAACTTCAATGAGATGACAAGACTCGCAAATCCTCTTATCATCCAGGTATCTTATATTGTGGATAAGTCAGAGCTACCCTCCTCCACCATTTCCCATCACATTGGCTTCAACCTGACTTCAGATGGTAAAAGAGGAGCTGGACCTCTGAAGTTAATCTCAGCAAATGGGTGCTTTAAAAGTCACCACCCACACTTTACCTTCAACCTAGAAAGACCATTTACCATCTCTTTCGGTGAGCAGTGGTTGTGGCCTGACATGACTCTTCCCTCTGCCCCCGGACGCACCACGCCATTTTGCATGCTGCACGTGCCCTTAGCTGTCATGGAGGCTCACGGGTTCCCGCCAAACCCGTCAGTTTGAATTAGCCAGTCCACAGCAATCCAGGGGGACTTGGTCTGCCGAGCGGACTTGAGGGAGGCAGGCTTCACTCAGGTCCACCTGGCAACAATATATCCCGGCTGACTCGGCCCTCTTCATCCAGTTGGCCGGGAACGTCACCCACCCTTCCCTCCCTCCATTAATGGTTTCTTACTGCCTTAACCATTTCCTTTTCAGCTAGGAGGGCTTTGCTGTGGTCTGTTGATGGTCGCTGTATTCGGGGCCGGGAAGGAATTTTCCCTGTGTTGCATGTTTCACCTTCCCCATAGCACCAGTCACAATTTTGATGGTTTAGGCCTCGGGCAGAATCCTATAGTCTTTCATCCAACTGGGGTGAGATGAAGTGATTACTCATCCACCCCTTGTTCTCTGCGGTGGTGATTACAAGGTACCCAGTTAGAGGGGTCTGGAGGGAAGTCTCTGTCCAAAGGACCAGTTGCGTAGGACTAGTGGGCCAAAGTTTCCCTCAGTGTTTGGGGGCCATCCATGTAAACCTGCGTTTTGCAATGGATCCACACCCAAATTGACCCTATCATGCCTCAGCTCCCCAGCAGGGGGGCTGAGAGGGATATATGCCCAGTGCCTATGCCAAAGCTTCCTACATCTGAAATCCATAAAGTTGCGGCCATTTAAAAACCCCAGACGGTTGTCATGTTCGTTTATTTATCCACACTGTAGTTAGGTGCATCGGAAGGGGGACTCTGTGGCTGGGCATGCAAGGGAAAGGACCCCAGAGAAGATGGAACAGTAGCTCTTCACATGCAGCAGCTCCCATACCATCAGATTGGAAGTGTTCCATAAATAGCCTCATGGTCATCTGAACTTTTAAGATCCTGGGATGCTCTTCAAATGGTGCTTTTTTCCCCAAGAAAGCCTCCCAAACGTTGCTTTCCAGCCTCAGTGCTTATACGTCCTGGGGAGATGTGCAGGAGTCATTATTTTGCTATCTTACATCTCACATTTCAGATGTTCCTTTGTTCTTTAACATTTATGCTTTATGACCTTTGACAAAAATAGATTGCCGAGGCAGATTTATCTCTCCCTAACATAAAAAAAAGAAAGCATTGCATATATTGTGGCGACAAAATGTGGATAGAAATATAATCCTGCAATGTAAACTGTTGTGGTATTTATTTCTTCCTAAAGTGGTAAGGCGATAGGGCCTGATGTCTCTATGTGAAACCAAATGTTTACAAATACTCAAGCCCATAAATCTGGAGGGGAAGCAGAATACAGAATATTCTTGTTAATGCAGTACATTTTCTGGTAATTTTATAGTCTAATTTTCAGCGGTTCCCTGCAGAATGAATGCAGTTCTGAAGGCAATTTTATAAAGTACTTTGTGGATAACTATTATCTGCTAATTATTAGAAATTGCATGTTGTTGTTAATTGCATAAATAAATTGTTTTATCTGAAAGCCATTAAAAAAATGTTTGGCGATTGAAGCATATATGGTTTTGATGCTCCTGTATAAAACATTTAACTCTAAAATAATGACATGGTGCTTTAAACCAATGTCCTAGACTAATGCATTATAAGAGAAAGATCTAAAAATGTGTGGGTTTTTATTTTTTTTATTGGAGCTCTTTGTTTAACATTCCTATATTCATTGAGTGCAAATAGTACAATGTTAAAATATGAAAGCTAACCTGGGCATCTTTTGAAGGTAGTAAAATAGGATTTACTGGTTGGATATTTATATAGATATTTTTATTTTGAAAATTTACATATTCCTTTTCAATTTCCCAAGGAAGTTCACAAAAACAAAAAAATGTAGGCTTCTGTTATATTTCTTCCCTACTTGTGAGCATTCAACCCACCCAGGTTGGCTAAATTTTGAGGGTGCATTTGTCTTCTGTCCTTGCTGAATGGAGCAGTGGAAGGGTTTTGTTTATCATAACAATAGCAAATGTTGATTGAATAAGTGGTACTATGGTGAGATAACTCGCTGGACCCTAGTTGCATAGGCCAACAATGTTTGTGAACAAAAATGCACAAAAGAGGGTCCCCAATGATCCTCTTCCAATCCCTCAAATGTGAGGTCTGGCACTGAAAAGTGAACATTATGAAAAAGCAGTGCAGCATTAATATTTACAGGCTCAGGCACCTGGTGAAAAGGACCCATCCACTTATCAGAGGGTAGAGCAGTACAAGGTCAAAATGGTTCAGCATCCAGAGAACAAGGTCCTCCAGCAATGACAGGTGGCACGTGGGTACTTGCTGCATAGACTCATAGAGCGGAATGGGTTTTTGCAGGTAACTTAGCTCAACGCAGAAGACCCAGAGATAGAGCATCCCCAAATACTAGCTGTACAGCTTCTGCCTGAACATCTTCAGTGAGTCTACCCACTCCAGTGAGATGGAACTAAGGTACATGGTTGCATTACTGAATGTCTCCTATCATTAGCAGGTTTCTCATAATTGGATTGTTGCTATGTGCTCCACAAAGGGCTGCCCTTGAAGATGACTGAAAAACTTCAACTCGTTCAAATGCAGCAGCCAGGTTACCAGTGGGGGTTACCTTTAAAATTCCTCAAACCCCTGTTCTCAATCAGCCATACTGAATGCCAGGTCATTTCCAGATCCAGCCCAAGGGGTTCACATTACTGTTTAAAGCCCTAAATGGCTCAGGCCCCCAATTTCCAAGAGAAATTCACTACAAGTGTTAACATCAGCAAAGAGCAGCCCCTAAATTGTGGGATTTGCTGGCCACAGAGGTGCACCTGACATCTTCACTGTAGCATTTTCAGCAAATGCTTTTTACCCCGGTCTTTGATACTGAATACATGTTTTCAGTACCCACCCTATTCCTAGGAATGTAATTTGTTTTCACTGTTTTTAATACTGATTTTTAAATTGTCGCAACCCACCCTGGGAGTTTTAGGCAATAGAGTTAAAAATAAAAACTTAAACCCATTAGATCTGCGGAGAATAAGTCTTCGCCTTCTTCTGTGTGACAACCATTGAGCACTTTGAAGAAGTCCTCCCCTGAATCCATTCCAACACTTCTGTAGCAGGAGTAGCCAACGTGGCAGCCTCCAGATGTTGTTAGACTGCAAGTCTCATCAACCTAAGCCAATGGAGCCAATGGTCAAGGATGATGGAAGTTGCAGTCCAGCAACACCTGGAGGGCTCCACATTGGCAATCCCAGAGCCACAACTTTCTTTGATGTGGGGCACGTATAACTGGAGATGTCACAGTCCTGTTCTGTTATGTCTTTTTCTTATGTAGTAATACAGAAACTCACACAGTTGCTCACTATATCTCACACAGAGAAAACTGGAAACAGGGCTGAAAACATAAAGATGGTGGCGGGGGGAGGTGAGGA
This sequence comes from Podarcis filfolensis, assembly GCF_964270895.1. Taxonomy (NCBI): domain Eukaryota; kingdom Metazoa; phylum Chordata; class Lepidosauria; order Squamata; family Lacertidae; genus Podarcis; species Podarcis filfolensis. The sequence continues at coordinate 35,797,642 of NC_139603.1, read as the reverse complement.
GAACAAAGGAGGGAGAGTAATGACAAAGAGATAATAGATAAAAACTCACCTGTGACTTCTCTGCTGAGGTATGATATCATTATATAGTACTTGCATTTAAAGAAATCACTCTGCCAATATTTTGGAGTATCTTTTTAGTATAATACCTGATTATTTCTGTAGTTTCATGAAAGTTCTTTTTAAAACTCTTCTAACCTGTCTATGAGAAGGTTTAATAGGAGAGACAGAAAGGTGAAGTGGTGCCAGCTACTTACAAAACTGAACCTTTAATTGCTTCTTGTTTGAATCTGCCAGGAAACAATAATAATAGTTTTGAAAGAGACTAGGTGTATTTGAGAGTACAAGGAAGAATGCACAAGAAATTTTGTAAGAACAATAATGCAGAGCACAGGAGCAGCAAACAAATGGGGGTCACATGCTGACATTGTTTTCAGAGTATGGCTAAAGTATGAGCCTGCTGGATCTTAAGATGGCACAAAACCCTGAAATGGGAGCATCCTAGGGCCATGGTAGAGGGACACAGGTGACGCTCTGGTCTAAACCACTGAGCGTCTTGGGCTTGCTGATCAGAAGGTCAGCAGTTCTAATCTGAGGTGAGCTCCCGTTACTCTGTCCCAGCTTCTGTGAAAGGAGACTAGTGCCAGTAGATAAATAGATACCACTAGGGTAGGAAGGTAAATGGCGGATGGGGGTGGGCCAAGGGTTTGAAAATGGTATAAGTGCAATTTATTCAGAACAAAAGGCTAAACTAATTGTTAACAATGTGGTTACAGAGGAATTTAAGATAGAGAAAGGTACACGACAAGGTTGCCCAATCTCCCCATTGCTTTTTATTTCAGTCCTGGAGGTTTTGTTAAATATGATTAGAAGGGACCGTTTGATTAAAGATATTCAGGTCGGAGCTAAACAATACAAATTGAAGGCTTTTGCAGATGACTTAGTTTTGACGTTACAGGAGCCAGAATCTAGTACGAAAAGAGTATTAGAACTGATTCAAGAATTTGGTCATGTGGCAGGATTTAAATTGAATAAGTCAAAAACTAAAGTTCTTGAGAAAAACTTAACACCAATTGAAAAAGAGAGGTTTCAGAAGGAGACAGGTTTAACATTAGCCAAGAAAGTAAAATACTTGGGTATATGACTGCTAAGAACTTAAACTTATTTAAAGATAACTATGAGAAATGTTGGACAGAAGTGAAAAAAGATTTAGAAATATGGTCAAATTTGAAGCTTTCCTTGTTGGGCCGAATTGCAGCTATAAAGATGAATGTATTGCCAAAAATGTTATTTCTGTTTCAATCATTGCAAATTTTGGACAAGATGGACTGTTTCAAGAAGTGGCAGAGAGACATTTCTAGATTTGTCTGGCAGGGCAAGAAGCCCAGAATAAAGTTTAAAATATTAACTGACGCAAAGGAAAGAGGTGGATTTGCCCTGCCAGACCTTAAACTGTACTATGAATCAGCAGCTTTCTGCTGGTTGAAAGACTGGCTACTTCTTGAGAACACAGACATTTTGGACCTAGAAGGTTTCAATAATGTTTTTGGGTGGCATGCATATTTGTGGTATGACAAGGTTAAAGCACATAAGGCATTCAAAAACCATATTGTCAGGAAAGCATTGTTCAATGTCTGGATAAGATACAAAGACTTATTGGAAAACAAAACCCCAAGGTGGTTGTCACCAATGGAAGCGAAGGCTCAGAAAAAGCTCAATATGGAGGCCAAATGGCCGAAATATTGGGAAATATTGGAACAAGAAGGAGACAAATTGAAATTGCAGAGTTTTGAGAAATTAAAAGATAAAGTGCGAGATTGGCTTCATTATTATCAAATAAGAGAGGCCTATAATTTGGACAAAAAAATTGGCTTCCAGGTGGAAAAATCAAAATTAGAAACAGAACTGTCAAGGATGTATAACTTGCTGTTAAAATGGAATACGCAGGATGAAACGGTTAAACCTGCTATGATTAAATGGGCACAGGATATCGGTCATAACATTATGTTTGCTGACTGGGAACAGTTGTGGACCACAGGTATGAAATTTACGGCATGTAATGCCTTAAGAGAGAATATTATGAAAATGATATACAGGTGGTACATGACCCCAGTCAAGCTTGCAAAAATATATCATTTGCCTGATAATAAATGTTGGAATTGTAAAGAAACTGAAGGTACATTCTTTCACCTTTGGTGGACGTGCCCAAGAATTAAGGCTTTCTGGGAAATGATCTATAATGAAATGAAAAAGGTATTTAAATATACCTTCCTGAAGAAACCAGAGGCCTTCCTTCTGGGCATTGTCGGCCAATTGGTGCCAAAGAAGGACAGAACTTTCTTTATGTATGCAACAACAGCAGCAAGAATACTTATTGCGAAGTATTGGAAGACACAAGATCTACCCACCCTGGAAGAGTGGCAGATGAGAATGATGGACTATATGGAACTGGCGGAAATGACTGGCAGAATCCGAGACTTGGGAGAAGAGGTGGTGGAGGAAGACTGGAAGAAATTTAAAGACTACCTTCAGAAATATTGTTAAATTAATGAATGTTAAAATTATGTTCGGATTGGCAATAAGTGGTATTCAGCAACAAAAGTTAATAAGAATATGCAAAAATGAATTGATAAATGGATGAAAAGATAGAGTCATAATATGTTAGGATATAGAGTTAAGATAAATGAAAGAGGGTAAGGATTTGCTGAATTGATTATGTAAATGGGAATGCAAAAAGGGGAGGTGTGAGGAGGTCAAGGAAACAAGCAAATGAGCTTTGAAATATCAAAAATTGGATTTGTTTTTTGTATTTTCCTTTTTTTTCCTTTATGTATTTTTGAATACTTCTTTTTCTTGGTTTTTCTTTTATTCTGTAAATCTTTGTTTTTTGTAAAACTCTAATAAATATCTTTTTTTAAAAAAAGGAAGGTAAATGGCGTTTCCGTGCACCCTGGCATTCGTCTAGGTATTCTGTTGCACCAGAAGTGGTTTAATCATGCTGACCCCATGACCTGGAAGGCTGTTTGTGGACAAACGCTGGGTCCCTTGGTCTGAAATGTGAGATGAGGACCGCATCCCATAGTAGCACAAAGATGGCAGGATTCTTGTGGTTTTAGTGGGGAGACTGCCCAATCTAGTGTTCCCATGATCAAGACTGTAAGCTGGGGACTTGAACGCGACTTGGAGCTTAGAGTTCAGTGGGTGAGAGGCAAGCTCCAGGTATTTCTACTAGGCCTGACCAATCCAGAGACCTCATGCTACAAGTCTATCACAAAGCCTAAGGCTACATATATTTGCTCCCTTCTCCATCTCTGAGCACGCAGATTCCCAAGAAGCTCATAAGCATTAAATCATGGTTTAAGCCATGAACTCCCTGACAGGTATTCTGTTAGTGCTAAAAACATCACTTCCGTTTAAAAGGAAAAGGTCTAATTTTCAGGTTTTCTTTCTGATTTAAGAAAGAAAAAAATGTCTCCCAACTTGAAAATCAGCACATAGTTTTGGCTGAGTGACTGCTGGAGCAGGAAGTGGGGGAGGAAAGTGATGACAAAAATAGTCAAACATCAAAACCTACTCAAAGCTGCATGTGACACTGGGCTGATGGGGTTAAGGCATGTCAGTTTCTATAGATATATGATTCACCAGGGAGAGGTGTGACCAGCCGCCTATCCAACTGCCTTTGATTTTCTCACTTAGGTGGGTCAGGAACTCATCTGCCACTGAGTGAATTGGAAACAGCTGTTTCATGTTCTATGGGCTTCATGGGTGTTGTAAAAAGCTGCTCTGTGCTGACACAGTGACATTTTCTTCTCCATAAGGGGAGGAGGAACACACCCAGGCTCTTATATCTGTGCTCAGCATGGTGGAAAGTTTAATTGTAGGCATGTATTTATGAACAAAATACTCCTGGACACTGTGCTGGTGTGCTTAGCTGCCAGTTGCATCACCGCCTTCGGTACCACTCAACCCACATGCTAGTCTAGGCACTTAGCACATTATTAGGTTGGAATGAAACATGAAGATTTTGCTCCCACCCAACCAGTGTCCTGCATATACAATTGTTGTTTGTTGTTTGTTGTTGTTGTTTAAAAAAATCCTTTTAGATCTGCCTTGTCCAATACTCAGAATTAAAACTTGAGACTGTGACTGATTAAAGGTTGTATTTATTTACATTTTTTTTGATTCTGTGATTCTATGAAGACATGAGCCAAACCAGACAGAAGTTAATGAAAGCTGGCACACCTGTGCTGATAGGCAGCAAACCTTGGGCCTGCTGCTAAGGGCTACCTCCCCACCCCCAGAACAGCTCCTTCATCCCATGGGCAGAGGCAAAACCATCTCCCCATATAAGGAGGTAGGTGGCCTGACAGGTGACCAGCCACCTTTGCTGTGCCAGGCCCTCAGAGCATACACCACACACACTCAAGCTGGTCAGGTGATGGTTTGTGGAGTGCCCTCCACCCAACATACCTCAGGAGTGCTGTGCAAATCTTCCAAAAACATGTCCCATATGAAGAGAAATGAGCAGCAGCATCCCTGTATGGCTGGGGCAAGGAGTACAATATCCACCCATCAGATATATATGCACCCACAGCCTTCAGAATCCATATTTTCACCTCCCTATTGACCTGTCGCCAAGCTCTGTCAATTTTGTTATGGTACCGTGCAGCGCTCTATGCTTGCCACTCCAGCAGTGAAGACCAAACCAGAAATGGGCTAAGTGTCCAGTCTTGAAGATGGCTTAAGTAATGCCTAATAGCATGTCTGAAAGACAGGCCTGTCCACAAGACAAGGTTGTTATTGCCCAGATGAATCACTAAAATGCCTGTAAACAGATCGGTAGCTGCCATATGGAATAAGGTTGGCAGAAACTCAGCCCACTGTACTGTTAGGGACTGGCTGGGTGAAGAGGAAACCCCCTAGCGACGCCTCAGAGGAGGAAGGCTCAGAGTCCAGGGAGTGGTGGTGGGACAGTGAAGACAGGTCAGAGGGGGAAGGAGGGAGAGGAATGGTTGGATGCTGAAGAGGCAACAGGCTTTAGTGAGCAAGAGGAGCAAAGGGCAGAAAGCAGTTCAGACTCAGCTGATGAAGTGTCCCAGGATCTTGCCATTCCTAAGCTGCCCTCCCCCACTGTCTCCAAGGACATGGAGAGCTACATGTGTAGCAGAACAATGGGCACAGATTCTGACACCACCACTGCTTGGAAAACATCCGGCTGGGGAAAGTAGAGGGTGAAGATCTTCAGTCCTATCTGTAGGTCCTGTTTGTAGGCATTGCTGCCTGCTATGCTGTTTTCTTGAATAAAGTACTAACTTTTCTGTTTGCTCTGCATCTTGAGTGCTGACTTGCATATGACCCAGGCATGACATGAACTTCTGTTTTTCTTCTGCCATGCATCAGGGTGAGCTCCTTCAGGTGGCACTATGCAGAAGGATGGGAACAGGTAAAGGTAGGAATTGGGGTCTGACTGATGTAGCAAGACTGTTTGCCCTCTCCAGGAGGGTATCATTTGGGCTTTGTTTTAGGCAACAGAATGTCTTGCACTGGTAGATTGTGTCTCTATGTTCAGAAGGTAAAGGAATATATTGTGCTATCCTTTTCAGCTTTATCTTCACATGCCCCCCTCCCTCCATGATGATGGGCATTTTGCGAATTATTTATTATCAATCATAATCACTATTATAATTTGTCAGTGTGAATGATGAATGATAAATAAACCAAGACAAGTGTATGGCACAATAGCTTACTGCTGTAAAGCAAAATAAAAGTTTTTGTGTCCTTCACAGCTTGACCACATTAAAGCAAGTTTGGAAATACAGAGAACCTGGCACTGCTGCTAAAAACAGTCTCAGTGACTCAACTTCTCTCTCTTTCTGTCAGAGAGAGAGAGAGAGAGAGAGAGAGAGAGAGAGAGAGAGAGAGTGTTATACTTACCCCAAGTATATGGCCTGTAATGAGCAGACCCTGTGATACACTCTTGTAAACTAACCGGATATTTTTTTCTCTCTTTGCAAATTAGCACACAGCTGTTCCAAATTCAAAAAATAAAACCTATTTAGTGTTAAAACAGTCTCTTTCATTGTTAGACTCCCGTACAAAAACTCTCTTAAGTCTGCTTGGATGATAATGTGAGGGAAAGAATACAAACCCAAGCAAGTTTGATCAACATAATCGCAGCTGGGCACTGATGAGCCAAATCCATTGCCCCCTACAGTCAATAGGATTCTCTCCCCCCCCCCCCCGCCGCCCCATTCCCCTGGCTTAAATGGGTGTTAGATGAAGCTCTATTGCCATGGCAATGGACAAAACCCAATAGTTCAGATTCAGATCAGAATGTGGTGGCTTGACACATCTCTAAGACTGTAAATGGTAGCAAGGACTTTGCAGCCAAATACTAGTGGATACTATTTCCATTAATTATATGCCCTATTCATTTGTATATCTACAACAGCAATTACAGAACATTCTTAGCATAATTCATCTTATCTGATTGAGAGAATATGTGTCATACAATTAGAGTGGCTGCTGAAGTCACCTAAAGTGAAAATTCAAAGTGAACAAAGTCCTCAAGTTAAACTTCAAGGGAAGTCAAACACACACTGATAAAACGAATAGATGTTCTTTGCTGAGATCTGAGCAATCCTCTGTTGCCTCATATTTTGCCTAAATTTGAAATTGCTTTTAGGAAGAAAGTTCCCTTTGTGAAACCTGAGAAATTTTGAGGGGAGAAAGTTTTGATAAGAGTGGAGGCATTTGCATGGAGACTTCACATTAGTGCAACTGCTTCCCATAAAACACAGGTAAGTTTCCCAACTTTTTTACCTGATTTGTTCCTGTAGCCTGGCACAGGTATTCAGCAAGGGAAGCTTTCCCCACTATTAATATCCAAGCCCTTCACCAAGATCCCAGACCACAGATAGAAATCCTGATTACTTCAAGACCAGAACCAGTGATGTGCTCATCCCTACTTCTGAGTATCCCAGAAACTAGTACTGGATTATCACCAGGATATTAGTTTATCACTGAAATTTTAGAAGTACTTTTCACTAAACAGTCCCTGTCACGTTAACAACACATGCTTCATTGTCCCAACACTGATGTGTCATCAGGTCATCCATGATGCAATGTATACATAAAGTGAACTCCAACTCATACCCACAGAAGAACCATTGAAATCAACAGATTCAGGTAACTGAATTTCATTTCAATGGGTCTTCTCTGAGTATGATGTAGATTAATCTCACTCATACTTTCACACTATGCTCAAGCTGTGAATACACTGCAATATTGCATGTCTACTCAGTAGATGGCTCCATTGAAGCCAACAGGACTTACTCCCAGGTAAGTGAGCATAGGATTTAGGATTGCAATGTAAATCACAATTTTTCTATACCTATAGAATGGATGGCCAGCAGTCAGTACTCATATCTCACTGGCTGTGAGAAATATTGTCACTTTGGGGAGTTTAGTTAGTACTGAGACATCATCTGAAAGTGCTTGTTTTGATGGTGGTTCTTGTACAATAAGTGAAATTAAGTCCTGGCCCTTCTAAACACATACTGTTTGGTTAATGAAATTCCTTTGTTGCTGGCCAATGCAGGTTATCTGTGAATCTCTAAAATGAATTGATCTAGTTACAATTGTCACTTTTTAATTACTAAAAATTGGTAGATATACCATGCCATCAGTAACTGCATCATGGTCATAAATAGGCGAAACTTTAAAAGTACAGAAACTCTCTCTGTAAACAAGGTGGCAACCCTAGTTATGGTGAACTCTTGCACCAGATAAAAAAGCACTGCTTTGAAGAACAGTGTATCTTTGAATAACAGTTTTGCTTGTCTTCCAAGCAAAAACAAGGAAACAACACCCTAAAACCAACATGAACGATGCTGTGATATTCACAAAGTAAACAGAGAATTTCCAGACATATTTCTAAGGGTTTTTATCCACAATTCCAAATTGACTTTTACTAAATAATCAATTATTAGTACTTCCTTCCAGCAATATTATTTGGACATACTCTTTGTTGCCTGCTTTGACTGGAAGGTGTTAAAATTTTTAATAAGCCTTGCTATATAATCTTTACTTGGTATCTGCTTGCTTTCAATAGTACAATGATCTCCTGTTTCCTGCCTGGAACCTTTTAATTTTGCACCTGGCTTGTGAAACAGATTCCTTGACAGTCTTAATTATTTAGCAAAAACAACGACTTGGTGTTTTGCAACATCGGGGACTTTTGTTAAATAAAATGCAAGTGAGCAAACATCTCTCATTCTTTCCTCTTTCTCTGCCCTTGCTTTCCGCTGAAGTTCCCCGATGACAGAGTGAGAAAAAGAACTTGGCAAATCTTGTTTCCTTACTTTAATCATGACACAGTTTGTTTTTGTCTGTTCCCTCTGTCTGTTGAATTGATTCTCACAAAATATGAGAGAGAGGAAGACTGAAAGTCCTGTAAGATGGGGCCTCTTATTCATCCTGGGCATTGGAAGTGAGGGCAATGCAGTTCTGTTTTTCACTTCAACTCAGAATTGTGTGTGTAGGTCCCCAGGCCACCCCTCAAATAACTTCACACATAACACGTAATTTTAGTTTTGGTTTTTGGGCACTATTTTGGCTACAACTTTATTAAAATACAAAATCAGTGAGTGGTTGTTTAGACATTGGTTATGACTATCTGTCCCCCCGCCTGGGACAGAACTGACATCCCGAGGTCCGATCGGTAGCCAGTAGAAGAGAAAGTCAAACTGGGGGTCATTTGAACTAAGCGTCGGACCCACGCCGCTCACCCCAGCAGCTCCCCGAAAGCTTGCCGGCCCTGGTCCCATGACAGGGATTCCCATGACAGGGATTGGGCAGCCCTGGTCCCATGAAAGGGATTGGACGAAATCGTGGCAAGCCCCAGGATTCCTTTAACGGAATTCCCTTCAGCACAATTGGAGGGGCAGGCACAGCCTATCCTGACCCCTCCACCACCAGCATATTATAACCAATGCCTAACCGCAACCTTACAAGTTGTGACAAATTGCTGAGTAGTAGGCAAAAACCAAATGGCACAGCCAATCACCAAATGGCAAAATTCCTACTAGGCCCCTGCTCCAAAGCAGACGACCCCATGACAGGCAAAGCAAGGTCAACCGGAAAAGAGGGCGGGCGGGCGGGTGATCCGATGCACTCAGCAAAGAGAAAGAGAAACCAGAGTGCACCAATATTTAAAGACTATGGTCCCACCCACCCAATTTGCAACATACAATTTGCCCCAGCAACCCGGTTACCCAATCATAGTGCCAGGCAACAATTATTAACCTGCCTGACAACAAGAGGCCTGGCCTGGCGGCCCACACCGCAACACGTGCTTTCATTTATTGGAGAACACGCTGTACCTCAACGAGGCGTTTCAACATACCGTATTTTTCCCTCTATAACACGCAGATTTTTTCTCCTAAAAAGGAAGGGGAAATGTCTGTGCGTGTTATTGAGCGAATGTGTGGTCCCTGGAGCCAAATGGCAAAAAAAACCAGGCAAAAATCAAATCGTGCGTCTCGGAGAAGGGAAACCTGAAAAGAGGAAGTGGCTGCTTTCCTGCATTCTGCCTCAGGGTCTTACTGCCCACCCTCCTCTGTTTCCTTGCTGTGTTTGCTCAAACGGAACAAACAGCAGGGAAAGCCCCTCCCCTCGAGTGCTGCTGAAAACATGCAGGGGGGGGGAGAGAGAGAGAGAGAGAGAGAGAGAGAGAGAGAGAGAGAGAGAGAGAGCTGGCTGGCTTGGGTGGGTAGGTGAGGGAAAACTTTTGCCTTCCTTTCCTCCCTCCCGTTATACCCCTCTCCTGCATTCTTAGCCAGCTGCTTCTCTGCACACCCCTCTCGTGCTCCTTGTCCATTCTGTATTTTTCCTTCCTTCCCCACTTAAAATGTGGTTAAAAAGCATGGATCCACATGGATCCTCAGGATCTTTGCATTGGGTCACCCCAAATTCACCATCAGAGCACATAGCATGTCCATGGCTACAGCCTGCCCCCCCCAAAATCACACACCCACTGTTGCCTGGGGCTGCAATGGTGCAAAAACGTGGTTACAAAGCATGGATCCACAGGGATTCTCAGGATTTTTGCATTGGGTCACCCCAAATTCACCATCAGATCACATGTCTGTGGCCACAGCATGAAGCACAAAAATGATACATCCACTGTTTCATTCAGAATGTTTTTTCCCTTGTTTTCCTCCTCTAAAAACGATGTGCGTGTTATGGTCAGGTGCGTGTTATCGAGCGAAAAATACGGTATCTTATTCTGGTGGTTTCCAGTGCAAATGCTAATGCAGAATTCAAGGGACTGCTAACCTGGTGCAATTGAAGAATTTGTCAGAAATATGGGTAACATGATAGCACTGCCTACTTTTCTGTAGCAGGATCCTCTTTTAACAGTTTCTCTGTGAAACTGTTTCCATGGTTTAATCATGTTTTGAAAAAGACAAAAAACTCAGGGTTATACCAATTGCTATACAACATCATTTTAATGGTTAGATGCAGATTTTGCTGAGTGATTTTGTTGCATTTAACCTTTCGGAATTTTGTCTATATGCCAATAAAAGGTTTGAGATTGAGATACCAATTGTCATCGTTGTAGTTCCATGCTGCAAAACAACAGTTTCAGATGCTGTGGGTAAAACAACAAAACGGTCTTTGTAACGGCATAAGGTAATATGTGTCTCTCTGCTTCAGAAAACCTGCTCCTTTTGGAATACAGTTGCCTTACCCAGAGAACCCTCAAGAGCTCTTGAACCAGTTGCTGTGAGGGATCCCCCATATTCCTTCATCTCTCTTGCCATATTTTGTAAGTGAAAAATGGACAAAGTTGGGTTTCAGTGAATCTTTGAAAGGGCTCACAATGTTGCTGTGGACTTTCCTTGTTGAACATTATGATAGTGTTACTGGAAGCCTCGAGTGAGTGAGTGAGTGCTGCACCAGCAAAGTGACTTTCTCCCAGGTCTGGCCCTACCGTGAGGCCGAGTGAGGCAGCTGCCTCAGGTGACTGATGCGATTGGGCAAAGAGTAGGCAAAACAGTGTGGGTCACATGGCCAGACCTTTGCCCCTTAAGGATGCATTATTATTATTTATTTCATGCATGCATCATTTCCTATGAGGCAGCTCAAACTTCATTAAGAATGTAAGATGAGCCTAATGGTTCAGGCCAATGGTCCATCTAGTCCAACATTGTGTTCTCACAATGGCCAGCCAGATTCCTGTGGAAAGCATGTAAGCAGGATTGGAGCACAATGACACTCTCCCTACTTGTAATTCCCAGCAACCAGCTCAATATTAGCAGTTCTTAAATTTACCTGGTGCATTTATATATGTATTACTAGAATAGTTTGTCTTTTTATTTTTTTTAAGGGAGTTCAGTATATGATTTAGATTCATGCAATATTTCAACATCTTGAAAATTGTCTTTAGCATCTTGAAATGGAAAGACCATTAATACATAGCAAATGAAGGTCTCATTTACAGAGTTTTCTCTGGCTGTGATAGTGATTAGAGAGCAAGGTTAGAAGTCCCTTGCTCCAGAATTATTTTAAAATCATGGGATTTGTGGGGTGGGAAGATTTAATATTTTAGAAGTTGACCTACAAATATGTTTATTCTCTCAAGAAAGCAACAGCAACAAAATGCAGTACTTGCTTATCGGAAAATGTTTGGGAGCATTACCTCAGTAAGCAAACTTCACACCTGGGGCAGTCTTTCCACGTTGCTTTTGAGATTGAATATTGCGAAGCATCCTGATAAGATGCAAGATGCATCCGAAGAACATGGACATAGCAGTTCTGAATTTCATTTTGAAATTGGCACTGGGCCCAGACTTGCAATATAGTGCTGTAAAAATGCCAGTGTTTTCCTTAGTAACTTTGATTGAATTTGTGACTGCATTTCTAACCCCATTTACCTAGAAGTAAGTCCAGCTGAACATAGGAAATCTTATTTCTGAATAAACATTTAGAATCCTTCCAAAGGCCTAAACCAGGTGATAATAGCAACATATTGGAGTTGAATAGAATATTCACAGAGAATTAGATTGGATAGCCCTTTAAGAGTTGTAGCTATTTTATAAGCAAATGCACCATTCCAGGGAGTGTGAAAAGTATGCCTTCCTTCATAGGTCTGGAACTATGTATAAAAGTGACATTGCATGGGTGTTTCCAGGAGTGTAGCTTTGCATTCAGTGGTCTAGCAGCACCAAAAAGTTATCTGATGTTTGACTAAGAGTCACATACACCTGCACTGATCAGCACAAATAGCTTTGACTATCCCTGACTAGCACTATCAGAGTTAAGAATGGCCTAATTCAGGGAAATACGAATTTCACAGGATGACTGTATTTAGGTTCTCATAGCATTTTGAAAAATGTAAAATAGACAAGTATAAGTTTGAAGGTGAACTGAGTTGACTTTCTCCCCCATCACCACCTGTAGCTCATTGTCAGTACTGACCTCTGCAATTTACCTGTTCCCATAGCCTGTTGGCAATTATATATTTACAGTATCTGAATACTAGAAAATCTAGAAAATCTGGGGTAATGGGGGGGGCTTTTGTATGTTATAAAACTTAGGGGGAGTTTTCAATAAGCCATTTTTAAAAAGTTGTTTGAAAATGCATATTTAAATCTAGATTTTCAAGATAGCTTACAAAAGAGAACCATAAAACAAATATAAAACAGTTTATGAACAGTAGAAATAAAAACAATTATCATAGCAACAGTAAAAAACACCAAAAAAACAAACCCCTGGATATAAAACCAATTCAGATTTTATATCTGAGAAGAAGGAATGGAATAGGAATTCCAGTACTGTGGTGTTGGATAATGTCCATAACATCCACATTAAAACCGCATATAATATGATAAATGTGACATTTTAAGTACACATGACAAAGGCAAACTCTGCAGAAGAATCTTCAGGCAGGGCACTTGTGTGCGCGTGTGCGGGGTTTTTTTTAGCAATTTTAAAACCATTTAATAACAACAACAAAAATGTGAGACCCTTCTTTAAAAAGGTAAAGCTAAAGGACCTCTGACAGTTAAGTCCAGTCACAGACAACTCTGGGGTTGCAGCACTCATCTCGCTTTACAGGCCGAGGGAGCTGGCGTTTGTCTGCAGAAAGCTTCCGGCTCATGTGGCCAGCATGACTAAGCCACTTCTGGTGCAATGGAACACTGAAACCAGAGCAGCGCACGGAAATGCCATTTATCTTCCCGCCGGAGCGGGATCTATTTATCTACTTGCACTTCGACGTGCTTTCGAACTGCTAGGTTGGCAGGAGCTGGGACTGAGCAACGGGAGCTCACCCCGTTGCGGGGATTCGAACCGCCAACCTTCTGATCGGCAAGCCCAGGAGGCTCAGTGTTTTAGACCACAGTGCCACCCGCGTCCCAGCAGCTTCTTTAAATCAGGCCTAATATTTGTATAAGAAATATTTGTGTTAGAAGCTTTGTGCAATAATCTATTGCTTCAACTATGACACCCATGCTAACTATGCTATCCCCTGATGTTCTGTTCAGACAAGCTGCGATATGCATAGGGGTTTGGAGGGTGGATTTGAGCATGTCACCATGCTGATTCAGCAGCACCCATGATGCACCAGGAAGTTTCTGTCTAGAAGTACCCTCAGAGAGCTTCACTGTGAAGTGCGTGCAGAATCAGTATCTCCAGCATCCAATTCAAACCCTCTTTGAGTTGTGACATCCAACGGCTTCATTTGTGCTTGGAAATACCTGGGCTTATCACAACAAAGCATCATACAGTGGTGGTGATACCCCCCCCCTTCTAACAAGAGAGCCCTTTCGGGAGAAGGGATTAATGTTTCATTAGCAGGAGCATTTGCCTATGAGTAGGTTGTCATCACACCTCCAGAAGTGACCAAAAACAACTCCAGCAACAAGATAGCCTACATTCATTAATTAAACGGTTCTATCCCCTAAGTAGCAACTCAGATGGTCCTATATAGGTCAGCAGTTGCTGCACTGCACAATTAAATGAGATAGATTACTGACTGGTGTCTAACACAAGTATGTCTAATGCAAAAACTTAAGACCTATCTGCACAATACATTTAAGAGAATATCATACCACGTTAAACAGTCATGACCTTCCCCAAAGAATCATGGGAAATGTAGTTTGTTAAGGGTGCGGAAAGTTGTTGGGAGATCTCCATTTCCCTTGCAGAGTTACAATTTCCAGAGTTCCCTGAGAAGAGGAACTGTTTGTTAAACCACTCAGAGAAATCTACCTCTGCAAGGCAGGAGTTTCCTAACATCTTTCAGCACCCTTAATAACTTTTAAGAGTTGAAAACAACAGTAGAAGGACAAAAATAGCAAATAAAGAGCACTGTTAAAAGTCAGATTTTAAAATGATTGAGATGTTTAGAATGCCATTAGAACACACACACAGTTTTTCATGGTACCTTAAAGAGCAGTAGCGTTGGTTTACAGACAGGACACCCTGTGCAGAACATTCCACAATTAGGACTCTACTATTCACTATTCCACTACTCACTCCATCTCCAATATTGATGGCATTTGGAATAGGCCATTTTCTGATCTAAAGGTGGCTAGTCTCTCATGAGAGGAGATGCTTCAAAGTGGTGCTAGATTGTGTGGTGAATCATTGAAACCAGTTTGTTTTGAAGCAGCAATTTCATGCAGCTACAGACAGTCATCCTATGTGGAGACTTCTCCTTTGAACTGAACAGAAGCTCCCATATGCAAGAGATTTGAGTGTATGTATCAAAGTGCTCTAGATACAGGCAACAGGCTGTAACCTGAAACTATGATGCACAACCTCTTCTGTGGCAATTCAGATGACAAAGGTCAAAGTTAAATATCAAGTTACTAAATAAATAAATAAATCACTTGACCGGGTGACAAAGTTATTATGTCAATATAGAAGGCTAAACGAAATGGTGCCAATCCATAACTGGGATAACGTGTGTGATGGGATTTCTCCTTCCTCTTCTCCCCCCTGTAGCCTCCTGCTCTACTCTCAAGAGATGGAGGCCCTCTCTGTAAGAGAAGATTTGGGAGAGCTATGGGAAATGCAACAGGGAGGAAAGAAATGGGAATTCTTGGGTAATGTCCATAAGATCCACATTAAAACAGCATATAATATGATAAATGCAACATTATAAGTACACATGACAAAGGCAAACTCTGCAGAAGAATCTTCAGGCAGGGCACTTGTCAATCACAGAAGTGATCAAGCCTACCTACTCTCTGTAACATTGCAGTTTGTGACAGATCAGAAGGGATTTCCTGAACAAATGTTAAGATCTCTGACTTGCATAAAACACTCCAGTTATAGACTTGCTGAACATGTTGATAAGCATCGGCCTTATGTGTCTTTCTTTTAGGACAAGGCTCTTTAGGGATTGTTAAAATTGAAAGAGAAATAATGACAGATGTTTCTGCTATTGCAGTTGTGAAGTCAAGGATTAAAAATAATATTCAAGTGCTTAAAGGAAGTCTGATAAATGGAATGTGGGGGTTGTATAAATCCTTCTTTCAGAGAAGGTTTCTTTGGTTAAAAGTAGAAAGTGAACAAGTCACATTTCTTGTCAAAACAGACAGGGGGATTTGTGCAAATCAAGTGGAAGGCCGTAGCCTTAGCTAACCTTATATTCACCTCTGCCAGGCTTGTTTCCATTCTATATACACACTCCATGTAGAAGCAGGTTGGCAATTTTGGTATAGGAATAGCTAAGTCAAGACAATTAGTGAATCAGATATGTTTCAACCCATCAGAAAACAAATATAGGAAACTACTAACTTGTCAGCAGCAGTGAAAAGTTTCATTTATTCAAATAGCATAGAACAAGAGGACTTCTATAACCAAATTCCAGCTGCAAAAAAAAAAGGATTAGAGAGTAGTTCAAAGGCAAAGAAGACGATAACCCTGGACTAATTATTAAGAAAATGCACTTGTTTAATGGTACACACATTTCTGCATAAATGAGAAAAACACGTGGTAGAGCACAAATAGAGGCAGCCAACAGGGTGCAGGCACAAACAGTGCCTGTACTCCTGTAAATAATCACTAGAAAGCTATTTTGAAAACTGTGCAGAGGAGGGAAAGAAATCGGAATAAAATCTTCCCTCAGACAGGGAATCTATGTCTTAATTTTGCATGTCTGACAAAAAAAAAATCATCCAGTGCTGCTTTTCCTGACATGAAAAAGTAGTGAAGGTGAACATCACTACAGTGGTACCTCTGGTTGCGAATGGGATCCTTTCCGGAGGCCCGTCTGCAATATGAAAAGAACGCAACCCGCAGTGGCACATCTGCGCACATGTGGGTTGCGATTCGCCGCTTCTGCGCATGCGTGTGACGTTATTTTGCGCTTTTGCGCATGCGCGAGCTGCGAAACCAGGAAGTAACTCTTTCTGGTACTTCCGGGTCACCGCAGAATGTAACCCGAAAGAACATAACATGAAGTGGACGTAACATGAGGTGTGACTGTACTGCTGGATTCCCAGCCATCAAACCCTCTGCCGGAAAGGAAAACTGCAAACTCTAGGGCTGAATCTGGAATGCTGACTGTAGTGATATCATGGGTGGGGGTTAGGCCCGTGGTCCTGTAACGTGTTTGGACCTTGAAAGGAATAGTTATAGGAAACTGATCGGCAGTTACATGGGAGTAGTGAGAAAGGAGGGTAGAGAGGAGGAAGAAATCAGAGTAAAAGCACAATGCTAAGGAAATCAACAACAAAGTTCAGCTTTCAGGCTGCTGTCCAAAACACACTTATGTGGGAGTAAGTCCCATTGAACTCAGTGGATCTTCCTCCAAGTAGGCATGCATATGACTGCATTGTTTATTTCTGTTCTGCAGTGATTACTTACCTCCATGACAAATTCAGCATCCCCATCATCACTCTCGCCCCCTAGGTAAGTCGCTGAACATAGACTCTACGCATTTCGAATGCCAACAGTACTTCTTCCTAGGGCCTAAAGAAAGCAGACCTGATAAAAATTATGTCACCCACAACAAGAACAAATGACCTTTTGTGTCAGGTATGCTGCTCTTTTTTGGGGGGGGGGGATGAGAAATGCTCCGAGAGAGGGCATTGCTTTGTTAGGGCGGAGGAGAGGGTTGCCCCCTCTAAAATAAATAAGGAGAAATATATTTGAGATCTAATACAAAGTTGTAAATTTAAAACAGCCTTTCTCAGTAATGAATTGTCAGTTACTTATTGATTTATTTTAGGGCCACTTTCTGTAAACATTTCAGATAAGTGCATCCTGTCGCGGCATTCCATCTCTCAGCAGTATTGGGAACAGAGCAAAACAAAAGCATCGCCACAAAGGTGCCAATGTCCTGCTCTTAGAAGCTAACCCCGTTTCTGTTGGAAAGCACACCATCTTTCCAAAAAGAAACATGGGAGAGGGAGAGAAAAAGTAGGAAAGCTGTCGATTTTGCTTCTGTGGTGTTTGGCTGCATTCTCCGATTATAATTTGAGGGCGGGGGACGGTGTCATTTTTGCCCTCTCCCTTCAGTCCATACTCGAGAGGTCAGTGCATGAAAAAGCATGATATAGTGTAAACATTGCTGTGAAATAGCTAATTTGCCACAGTAGCAGGGGTTCTCCTTGCCTCTCCTCTAGCTCCTTTTTTCTTTCACTGCTTTGACAGCACTTCCTCAGCCTGCCACCTTCTGACCTAATTCAGGGACACTATGTGAGATCATTTGTTCATCAATTATGTAACATCAGCAGGACAGGGGGAAGTTCTCCATCCATCCCACCCACCCTCTCTGTCAGTTCCTAAAAAACACACACACACCACTCTGTATAGATCAGTTTGGGGTGATGGGGGGAAAGGAGAGAGATCCAATTTGCATGCAGAAAGCAACTTGAACCGGGATCAAATTGTAAGGGTTAAAGAGCGCACAAATATTTTGGAATCTGAGTGTTCCTGTTGCACGGGCAGTGCATGAACTCTGTCAAGGCAGAGACCGGCTGTCAGTTCACAGCCCTCTAGCGCCTGAGTTTTGTCACATCCACAGTTTTTTTTCTTTCTCCCCCCCACCCTTTTTAAGCTTTTATGTGACACTCTCCCCACCCACCCACCCCTCAGCTCATAATATTCCACACGCTGAGTGTCAGCTGAGTCCAAACAAAGAGACCTTTCTCCCTCTGGCAGAAATTCGTTAAAGTCTCCAAGCATCAGAATTTATGGCAGCTCTCTTTTGAAATGCTTGACATTTCCTCACAATTTCTTAGATATACTTGGTGGGCAGAGTGCGTCATCTTTGTTTGAATTTATCACACATAATAAGCCATTTTCTCCCCGTTTAATGTCATCCCCTCGGTAACCGGGAGGTCGGAGGCAACAATGCAAAAACAGCAAATTTGTCAATGGAATGTGTAAAGCTTAGTATAAATTTATCTTGTCCTAATCCCCTGGCCTCTTTTCATACCATTATTTTTTCATATGCATATGAGAATTTTCAGAGTATTAGTTTCTCACACATTTCACTGCCTATGGACAGAACTGAAATGCGTTCTGAGCTGTCAACCTCCATCAAGGCAAATGAGAGAGAGAGAGAGAGAGAGACATAGAGAGAGAGAGAGATGTATTCCATACAGTAAACAACAGTTTGCCTCCCTGATTTCTCATCACTTTGAAACTGAACAGTATTTCCTCTATGTGCTGCTGTTGTTTTAATTTATACAAGGCTTAGCTCCATGGAAATATCGGGAAAGCTAAATAGAACCAAATAACAACTCCTGGCTGACACACTTAAATAAGTCACTCTGAGGTCTCGACAAAATTTATTGTAAATAGTAAAAGAAACTTAGCTAATGCCAAATGTTATACAACAAAGATTTTAGGTGGCAGTGGAGCTCGTAAAACACATCTTTTTCCCCTTTGGCCCCCAACTTTTCCCCTCCCCTCCTGAACTCACCACCTGTTACTTTTAGACATTTCAGAGCTGGGTGCCTTGGTAGCCTTGGTGGTAACCAAAGTATTTATTAAAACAGCTATGAAATGTTGGCTCTCAGTGTTTTTCTCCCCACATAGAAATTGGGGAAAGGTCAAGACTTTATGAAGCTGATAAAGATTATGTAATGGTGCTTATTGTAACTTGGAGTTAACAGTTTTATTATAGCGAGCCTCTGTCTTTAAAAGAAAATGAAATAGTTTGGATCCCCAAACATGGAATACATTTTTTAGAAGAAGAAAAAGAAACTGTCCATTGTTCATTCAGTTGGCCTATTGGAATTTTTGCCATGGATTTCAGGAGCTGTGCATTTTCACTAGTCCTTCTGCTTTCACTAGAGAGGAAGGCAAAATCAGCTATTGCTCATTTGAGCATCTGTTAAAATAAAGTCTTATTGTAAAAGTGCCAGCAATTGCAGCAGAATACATGGCAAATGTTCTGGGGTCACCAACTGAATGAGTTTGAAAACAGACAGCCACAAACCACTGAATGTGAGAAACAACAATATAATCACATTCTATGGCTAACTTATTCAGAATCATTTTGTTGTATTTTATTCATTTATTTATCCACAAGATTTCTTAGCTACCCTTCGCTATAAGGTCCCAGGGCAGGTTCCACCATCTTGTAAGCATCTAAGAGCAAGGGCTCTTGGAGAGGGGTCCTTGGCTGCTTGACAGCAGTGGAAGTACTTCTTCACACAGTGTATAAATGATGGAATTTGCTATCGCATGATTTCGTGCTGCTGGTCACCATCTTGGATGGCTTTTAAAAAGCGAACAGACAGATTCATGGAGGATAACACTAGCAATGGCAGCTAGTCATGATGGTTGTGTACTGCCTCTAGAATCAGACGCAATATGTCTCTGAAGACCAATTGGTGGGAATCGCAAGTGGGGAGAGAGTTACAGTATTGTACTCTGGTCCTGCATGTGGATGTCCCTTAGGCATCTGGTAGACTACTTTGACCACAGGACGCTGGACTAGATGGGTGTTTGTCAAGATTCAACAGGGCTCTCCTAACTTTCCATGTTTATCATAAATAGTTGTGGCATTATTTTTAGTTTTACAAAGCTATCATGGTCTTGACAGTATTGTATTAAAAGAACAGTGACTGATTATTCAAAACATATTCATGGAGGTGTAACAACTATCTCACAACAATCCATTTTTACAATTAGTTTGCAAATATATTGTCCTTATTCAGGGGATGCTTGTGATGGTGTTCAGTATTATGAAAGAGACAAAGAAAATTATTCCATATAATTTTAATAGCAATCATAGAAGAAAGAGAGATAGAAGAGGTTTTAATATTAGCTAATCAAATTCTGGCGTTTTAAAAACCTAAAAATCTTTGGTTATCTTATTGTTTGAGCTAATTGCTATTTTATATGGTGGAATTGGACCATTCCTGTTTCTCACCATGTCACACAGTTTGAGACTAAAATGACATTCAGTTATGTTAAAGGGGTATTAAATTTAAAACCAATGGAAGGAAACATTTCTTTATGTAGAATATAGCCATCGAAGCAATTACCATGGCTTGCATTAGAATAGGCCTGGGTAATTGTAACCACTAAGAACATTTGTAGCTATGTAATCAAAGCTAATAATATGGTCATGAAATGTAATGCTGCAGGGTATCTGTTGATTGCCCATCGAGGTCAGAAATTAATTTATGATCATTTGCTGCATGACACATGAATGTTTTCATTCTCCATCCGCCCACCCCCCACCAAACCAGGGAGGCTGGTCATTACTTGAGGCCGAATGTGATCTGGATGTGGGTTATTACTTATTCCACTGCTCCAAGTTAAGGTGCAAAGCGTTGGGGTTGCAATTCCTAATGCTGACCTTCAGCACACCTGATGTCCACCCACTGGATATCACATCATAGCACAGGGGCCTATGCATATGGGACCTCATGCATGTTCTCTTCAGTTGTGTATTTTTTATTAAAAAACCCCTCCACAAAGTGTCCAGATTTTGCGATTTCATCCTATGCACATTGCGGCCTGCTCAGAGGTGACTTTTGATGTACGAATGCTAGGCAAGCCAAGGAGTGGGGTCAGCTGATACAATCACCATCCCTCTCACACATACATTTAGAACATTAATAATAATAATAATAATAATAATAATAATAATAATAATAATAATAATTTAATATTTATACCCCACCCATCTGGCTGGGTTTCCCCAGCCACTCTGGGTGGCTTCCAACAGAACACTAAAATACAAGAACCTATTGAACATTAAAAGCTTCCCTAAACAGGGCTGCCTTCAGATGTCTTCTAAAAGTTTGGTAGTTATTTTTCTCTTTGACATCTGGTGGGAGGGCATTCCACAGGGCGGGTGCCACTACCGACAAGGGCCTCTGCCTGGTTCCCTGTAACTTGGCTTCTCGTAGCGAGGGAACCGCCAGAAGGCCCTCGCTTCTGGACCTCAGTATCTGGGCAGAACGATGGAGGTGGTGACGCTCCTTCAGGTATACTGGACCGAGGCCATTTAGGGCTTTAAAGGTCAGCACCAACACTTTGAATTGTGCTCGGAAACGTGCATTGGCATAGGTCTGAGGAAGGCAGTATTTAAACATATTTTTTAAAAACACTAAGTTTAGGGTAGTCAATGTGGTAACCTCTAGATGTTGTGGACTCAGCAAACACAGCCCATGGTCACAGATTGTGAGAACTCTAGTACCTGCCATGAGAGATCGTTCAAAAATAAACGAACCCTTGTTTCACTTTCATTAGACCCTCATATTCATTATTCAAGTGGTTAAAGAATGATGAAAAAATGATATTTCCCTCATTTATGATCAAAGGGGTAAGAATACCAGAACTACATTGCATTAAAAGTACACAGATATATTCACAGTCCACCCACAACATAGTTAAACAGTCAATCTTTCTCCTCAGACACCTGAAACACTGTAATTCTGTGAACAGAATTCCCAGTATTTACATAAGCTACATGGCTTTTTCTGAGAATCCTGGGATTTAAAGTGCTACACATACTATGCTATACCTTTTCTGTTAAAATGTTAACTATGGTTTAATTTAATGGATGCATTTCTTCATATCTATGTATTTTTGTTGATTCCCAACACAATCAAGTTCATTTGACAGTACATTTTTAGATAAATCTACGGAGGTATGAAACGTAACATGGTTGTTGTCATCTTCATAATCCAAACCATATTTAAAGAAATGTGAACCCATTTTTAGGTTTTGACTGCATTGCCATCAAAATTTGATTAAGTTCATGTTCAAAATCTAAGATATGGGAATAAAAGCCTTGTCCTAAAGTAACTTAGATTAGACACTCAGTTATTCCTAGAGCCAACTATTTAATGTTTGGAGAAAACCGTGGTGCATGGCCTATCTAGTCTTGAGGAGCCACAGCAAAGATATAGAATCATAGAGCCAACTATCCAGTTGTATCTACAACCTCAACACATTAAATGTCATTATATCTTTACTAAAGCTTTAGGTTTCCTTGGGTCTCAGACCTATTTGAAGTTGGATTTTCTCCCCACCAAGTTACTCAAGGGTGCGCCGTTCTACAGCTCATTGGCTCATCATGTACTCAAGAAGGGTCTTAAATCTGTGCCAGTTACATTAGAATTGATTTTCCAGTAAAGAGAAGGGCTGTGGTATTCCACACACATAGCAGAGAGATGGGAGAGATTGTCTACATAAAGTGGGGATGTGCTGCCTCTGCAATACAATGTATTTACCTGCTAACCTGCTTCTCTCTGTGGCTAGAGAGAAAATAACCACCTCACTCAGATTTACCAGCTAAATCGTCTGAAGTATTTCACTTGTGATCAATCCGTTAACGTTTTTCCAAAAAGCAGTTGCCTATAAAAAGGAACCAAGACGATTTTTCTCCAAGAAGAGAAACCTAATGTTTCCCCGTGGTTGTTATTATTGCTGTTATTAATGGGAAATAAGGCATAATTCAAAGTTTTTGCTCTTTTTAGGAGATGATGTGATAAAATATATGCTTTGTGGGATGTGAAAAAGGTGTGCCTTGCTGCAAAACCAGAGCTCCTGTCTTCCTGCCATCAATGCATACTAGCTTCAGCTCTACCCTGGTGCTACACTATTTTATTTCATTTTCATTTTTATTTTTTAAACCAAAATCTTGTCAGGAGGTTTAAAGGCTTGGGCAGGCCTCCTCTGCCCTCCCCCAGTGGAATCAAGCTGTGTTGGAGAAAGGGGAATGGGAGCGACTGGGCACAGAATGCCAATCCATTCTGGTGCCAATCAAGGCTGACTGGTGAAGAAGAAATCAAAAGCTGTTACGTGATAACAGTTCCTTCCCCTAAATTATTCAAGTCACAGAGCCAAGCTATAGCCTGGCTCCCACAAATTTGATTCAAGAATTGAAATAGAATGCTAAAAGCATATAATGTCATAGGACAGAAAAGTCTGGTGTTGATCTTTATTGCTTGCCCAGGCACATGAAGCATGCAGCCCAATGCAGGTCCAGCCAAGAGCAGGAATAAGACATAGATGCTGATATTGGGTTGAAATAGTCTACAGCTGTATTGATGACTGATGTAAGTAGGCTTTCATGAAGGCATTGGGTAGGTACCCAGCATCAAGCAGCCCACCAGCTGGTTTATCAACGGGGTAGGTTGACCCTGGGTTAAGGGTCATCCATTGACATGCGTCAAGTGGGACAATC
The DNA here is from genome assembly GCF_964270895.1 of Podarcis filfolensis. NCBI lineage: Eukaryota > Metazoa > Chordata > Lepidosauria > Squamata > Lacertidae > Podarcis > Podarcis filfolensis. The sequence continues at coordinate 35,773,965 of NC_139603.1, read as the reverse complement.
CCACCAGGGCCACCACTTGGAAGGGTTCTATGGCCCATTGGCCCCCACATGAGCTCCTCTTAAGTAAACACCCAATTGGCTAACAGTTCTTTTTTGAGTTTCTGTTGATATGGACAAGGACATGGAATTTATGTGCTCCTGCTAGTATATTCCGTGGGCTGTACCCATTCCACTGAGGAAGCAGTGGCTGAAAGATTCCCATAGAGGATGAAGCAACAGAGCCTTGTGTCACAATGTGCAGCAAGTGCACACAGATGGTTACACACACAGGCACCACACCAGTCCATTATAGGTAATGGCAAGCTTATGGACACATCCCAAGTACCCACCCTCAGTTCTGTCCACGTAACTCACTTCCTCCAAAAGAGCTGACCCACAGGAACAGTGGAACGTGGTGTGCAGACACCATGGGATGTATTCAACTGATATTTACTCAGAATAGACCCATTGAAAATAGTGGGTAAGTCATGGCCATTCATTTCAGTGGGTCTACTCTGAGTGAAGCACAACTCAATACCAACTGGCTCTCAAGTTCGATCATAGGCTGACACGTAGTGGATCTGTAAGGGGGCAAGGTACAGAATGCAATTTGTGTCATTCCATTATGTGCTTCCTGTAATGTTGCTTCCACTGGGCAGGCTGTTTCGGCCGACAGCTCCAAGGGGAGACCTGTAGCTTTGTGGTAGAACATCTGCTTTGCAGACAGAAGGTTCAAGATTCAATACCCACCATCTCCAGGTAAGACTGGGAATGCCCCAAGATTGAAAACTCAGAGCGCCTTTGCCAGCCAGTGCAAACAATATTAAGCTAGATGCAGCAATGCTCAGCTTAAAGTAGATTCCCACACTGTTCTTTATGGGATGGCGGGAGTTGTAGTCCAAAAACATCTTGAGGGTGCCAGGTTGTGGAAGGTTGGATAATATTAAGTGAATCAATTTTTTGTCTTGGATGCTGTTTGGGTATCAGGGAAAACTAATATCCACACCCTACACAGATATGCTTTAGGTGTGTATCAAAGAAGGCTAGGGATTGAACTTTTAAAATTTCAACCCAACTTGGCTTGAAATCACAGGGCGTCTGCATTGTTCACCCCCCCCCCCTCACCTTTTTAAATGTGCATCATAAAATGGCATGGCTTAAGTGCCTGTGAAGGACTGCTTGTACCTTATGTCAATGCACCCCTCCTAAAACACTTTCCCCCAGAGTCAGCATCTGATGTGTGAACCTTTTTTCAGCCTTGACACACAAGATATATCAGAGACAGTTTGATGTATATGCAATAAAAAGCAGTAGCAACATGCTTGGAAAACAGCGAAATTTACTGTTGTGAAAATGATGGCATTTTGATCCCATGCAAGCCTCTGGCCCCGGCCCCTATCATCCCCATATAGTGGGGGGGGGGTTTGCTATATAAAGTTTATTGAGCCTCCAAGAAGTAGTAGCTGCTTCGAGGCTCAACCCACTTTGGGGAGATTTTGCAATGTGTGATAACCTGTAAACTGAGCTCCTTGTAAACCACCCCATATGACAACTGCATCGTGTTGAAAATTGCAGTTTGTATTGTTTGGACCGGCTTCCTAGAACACCAAATGCTTTCTAACAACCAGATCTCTCTCTCTATATCTATCTATCTATCTATCTATCTATCTATCTATCTATCTATCTATCTCTATCTCTCTCTCACGCGCACACACACACACACAAAATCAAGCTGATTTCTGTACATTCCAGTTTCTTCATGTTTCTATCTCTCTCTATATTTACATATATATACACTCACACCCCTCTCTTAACACTCAGGGTTTTTGGATAAAAGGGGAACTAGTTCTAAAGGCTTTCAATGTCACAAGATATGTACATCTTAAAGAGGAGCTAGGACATCAGCAGTTATCAAATGTCCCACTCTTCTATTTGGGACACCGCCTTTTTGTCTAACATCACAAATCCTGACTCTTCTCTTCCCCCACCCCCAAATTTCCTCTGATTGATTCCATTTATACATACATGTGGTCACATTTCCTCACTGCAGGTGAGAAGCCAATTCAAGCACATAGAGATGGTGACCCAATGGAGATGAAGGAGGGCCACAGGTTTGGATGGGGGAGAGAGAGAGAGAGAGAGAGAGAGAGAGAGAGAGAGAGAGATGATAACACTCTCAGTTCTCACAATCACAAAAAGATCCCACATCTGCTTCATGAGGCAACTTAAACCCATTGGTATTATAAACCATTTAGCAGTTGTGTTCCTTAGAGCAAGGGTGAGAAGACCTCCAGCTTTCAGGATCTACTTTGTTGTTGTTGTTGTTGTTGTTGTTGTTGTTGTTGTTGTTGTTTTTCTTGTTCTAAAAACCTTCATATTTACCAACCAGCACCTGGTGCAACGAAACAAAACACTTTGGTTTAAGGAATTTTGAGCCCAGGGATTTGTTTAGACTGAGTACAAGAACTGCAAGTTGCTCCCAGTCCTTTCAAATAAAACATTCATTCCTAAGTTGAAATAAATTTAAAAAATTTAAAAAATTGTCCAGTAGCACCTTAGAGACCAACTAAGTTTGTTCTGGATATAAGCTTTTTTTAAAAAAAAATTATTTATTTCGACTGCGTCAGACCAACATGGCTACCTACCTGAATCTAGATTCATTCCTAAGTTTCTTCATTTCAGTATTATAATATAGAAGATGGGGTATTTTTGTTCTTTCCATAGTTAAAACAATTGGGGAGTCGGAAATCCTTGCTGATCTACTGCAAAGTGCCCAGAGATCTGTCAGTAGATCCAGATCCACCTTCTGTAGACCTTCTATAGACCTTCACACTGATGCTATATTGACACTTAGTAGTTGTTGTTGTTGGAGGAGGAGAGAATTATTTCCACCCTTACAACACAACCTTAAGCATGTTTATTAAGAAGTAAATCTCACTGGGATCAGCATATTTGTGCAATTTAATATCCGAAGTGAAAAGTCAAAGGTATGCCCTCCACAGTGACAGAGGAAACTACACCCATAGTAGAATATCCGGCAACAAATAACTGCTTGCCTTTTCTTCCTGCATAGCAGCTGACCCCCTGTGAATAAGTAGTGATGCTTGTGAGAAATTAGCAACTTGTAAGATACATACATATTGCAACTTCAGCATTATTTCCCTGAGATGTTTCTGCTCCTACTCATTCCCTGAGATGTTTCTACTCCTACTCATTCCCAGGATGCTTCACTTCTAGACTTTCCACAGGCTGTCAATAGTGAGGACCCCACCAGCGGTGCTTCTGCTGCTGCCTGGATGTTAAGTAGACTGAATGGAGAACTGCATGCTAGTGGGCTGACATTGGCATCACCCTACTAGCGGAAGCAAGCAGGACTGGGCAGAGAGGCACCTCAGCCCAATCTTCACAAACATACCCAGCCTGGTGCAAAGGGGTTTGGATTGTGGGAGAAGCCTCCAAAGAAAAATACATGCACAAATCTGAAGTTGCTTGAAGTACTCACTTGATCACCAACCCTCTGGATTTTTCTGAGGACCAAGTTCTTGTGATGTCTAAGTAGTGTGATTGCTTCTAAATAAATATTTTCAGATTAGACACCTAATTTTGTGCAAACATCTCTCCCCCCCCAAAAAAAAAACAACCCACCATGGTGGAACAAGAAGAATCTTAAACTGTTACATTCCTTCACAGTCTTGCGATTGATTTCTCTTTTACTTCAATCCAAAAGAAAGCAATTGAGAGTCCAAAAATAAGAAAAAGTGATGGAATTTTGTCAAAAGTATTTTCGTAAAAGGGCATGGCTGCATTTCCCAAAGCTTGTCTTGTGACTTTACAGCAAATTCGCTCATTTAAATATTTTATTCTTTAATTTTCTCGCCATTTCCTTCAACAATGTTAAAAGAATCCCTTAACCAAACAGGCATAAACACATAAGTGGCAGGACTTTCTTTTTAAAAGACTGCGGTTTCTAGTTCACCTAACAAAGACATATCTGTCTACTTCAATGATTCCTTACTGAATATGAATGAGAAGCCCTTTAATGAGGTACGGTAATTAAGCTCTAGCTGCCCCCCACTCCCACCCCCTGTCAGCAGCTTCTCAGGCAAACAGCCATTGAATCAGATGATTGACAAACCAGACAGTGGACATGTACTGTAGCTGATGAAGAACAAAGAGCAATGGGGCCACGGTATCTGATGCACACGGCATTTCAGACTGATCAAAGAGCCCCGATCCAGCAAGTCCTGAAATCTCAGCCTGGCTAGTTACCCATGACTAGCCAGCTTTGTATTGCATTCCCTACCTGCTCGCCAGAAGACTTCGCTCCATGTTTGCTTTAGTGTGGTCGACTTAGGGCTGATTCATTAAGAACATAACCTAGGAATCTGGATCAGACCAAAGTACTATCTCATCCTATTCTCACAGTGGCCAACCAGATGCCTATGGGAAGCCCACAAGTAAAGCTTGAGCCCATGGGAAGGACATGAGGGTAATAGCCCTCTCCAATTGTTGCTCCTCAGAAAATGGTACAGCCAGAGCCTGGTGGTAGAGTAACATCTTCCCATGCGTAAGGTCCCACTTTAAATTTCCCATCTGCGAATAGGTAAATGGTAAAGTGGCATTTACCTGCCCCAAACTCATGGCATAATAAATTTATTTGTCTTGACGGTGCTAGTACATTTCTTTTCATTGTTTTGATAAAATTGCAGCATGTTCTAAGGATACAAACTTAAAATGCTCTTACAAAAAGTAGGATGGTGCAGATGAGGTAGAAGACGTGGTGTATTTTGATTTCAGTAAGGCTTTGACAAAGTCCCCCATTATATTCTTGCAGAAAAGCTGGTGAAACGTGGGCTGGATGAGGTAACCGTTAGATGGGTTTGTAGCTGGTTAACTAACCAAACCCAAAGGGTGCTCAACACCCTGGGGGGGGGGACAAGTGGTGTGCCTTAGGCTTCTGTCCTGGGCCCATTATTGTTCAATGTATTTTTAAATTACTTGGATGAAGGAACTGAGGGGATGCTCATCAAATTTGCATATGATACCAAACTGGAGAGGTAGCTTGTACCACTACTGAACCAAATATGGTTTCCAATTGAGTTAGGTGCCATTTGTAAACTTGTAATCCTTGAGTGTCCACAATAGCTTCCCAAGGAGGTGGGTGGGGAGAAAACCAGAACAACTCTCCCCACCGCCACATGGTCTCCTACCAGCCCCACCCCTATTATAAAGCCATGTGTGGAAGACACACAAAATATTTAGCAGGTATGCCACCTTGATATGAAGGCCTGTGTGGGGCACATTTGCTTGTTAAGTCAGCAGCTGCTGACTAGCGATCCAGCCACTGTTTTTAAGAAAGCACATGTATGGAACCCAGATCAAAACCTGGCAACCCTAGGCATAGTCAAATCGGGCCAAATCACAATGGGCTTTACTTGACAGAAGCAACTTGGTTGAGCTGCCAGGTGGCCAATGAACTAATGACCAAAGTGGGTTTTAGACAAGTGAGGGCTGCTTACTACATTCACCCGTGTTGATTGGGTTCTTTGGAACTGGTTCCCCTCCTTAGGCACTCATGCCTTGCTCATAAATCATTTTTACTGTTTTTAGCTATAGAAAAGAATTTATTGTGCCAAGTGCTTGCCAAAATGCTATTTAATATATTGCTGACTTTATTAACTCTTGACCAAAAAAAAAAAAAAAAAAAGAGTAAGCAGAGTTTTTAATCTTCAGCTGCCGGAGGCAGATATGGGGGTCTCTTTCTGAACACTTCCCTTTAACATGTTATAAAATCAGTGCATTTAAGAGGTTTAGGGTTGACTGGAGTACGACTTAAAGTGTACACCTTTCCCTGTTAACGTGGTACATACTATCTCAGCTGCCTGCAAGAGATGGGGAACCTGTGGCTTTTCAGATGTTGTTGGACACCAACTCCCATCAGCCACAGCAAGCACAGACAGTGATCAGGGCTGATGGGAGTTGTAGTCTAATAGCTTCTGGGAGGCCAAAGTTCCCCACCCCTATTATAAAGCCATGTGTGGAAGAGCATTCAAAGCATAGGCTTCAACATTTGTTCTAAAATAATTCTGTGGGGTTTCTGAAGACACATTGTTGGCTTAATTGACTGTGGTCATGTGTGCTGCTATCACAAAATAGACTTTGGATTTCCACACAAACACATTAAGTTTTATTTCTGGATTCTAGAAGTATTGTAATAACATACCATACGCCCCAAAATATTTAGCAGGTATGCCACCTTGATATGAAGGCCTGTGTGGGGCACATTTGCTTGTTAAGTATGTATGTTTGCTTGTTAAGTAGAAGTGAGGAAGAGACTTAACAGGAGGATAAAACTCATTGATATGACTTACCAGCACATTTTGGGACATTTTCTTTCTCTCTCTCTCTCTCTCTCTCTCTCTCTCTATATATATATATATATTCCCTACGATACAGAAATCCTATTTTCCCCATATCTGTTTTTTTGCAGGGAGTAAAATAGAGTGATTAAATGGCAGAAACGTATGACTAAAGAATAGGAAAAGTGTGTTTGAGGGAAGTAGATATGTTTAGCATTTGCTGGCAAAATCATACCATCTTTCTGGACATTATTTCAAATTTCTAATGGCTACGAGTATCAAGAGAGGTGAATGGAGCCACCAGGATCCAATCAGTTTTCATTTCCTGTATTTTCCTGTTGTTTCTTTAGGTTCCTTTTGTTTTTGTTGAGAAAGAAATGTGTAATCTAAACTGAACGAATTGTCGCCACCAACAACTAGGGGATCCAGTGGCCAGACTGAATAAACAGAGCTGTGCAAACCTAATAAATGTTGTGGCAGTTTCAATGGAGCCCCTATGTTCAAAAATAGTTTACTTGGCGGTTCTACCACTCCCTCTCAGCTGAGCCTTGATATGCATAGCCCCCACTTTCTGAGCCGTCTCATATACAGCTAGCCAGGGAAATGCAATCAGTTTCGTGTTCTCCTTGTGAGCATCCAGACACATTTGACTGGCTTCCCTTGGAAACAGAACTCAGCACAAACTGTTCTTCTCATCCATTAAGCAGTTCTTTACAAAAGGGGCACACATTCAGAACATACATACTAGAAACAGGTACATTTTATAAAAATAGAGAGAGAGCACTTGTGCAATATATGCGGTTCAAAAATATAACATTTCGTCACATGATATTGTGACATTGTGTTCCTGTGTCTCTCTGTGTGTGTGATTCATTTGTATACAAACCTGAAAACATATATAAGCCATTTGATTTATAGTTTTAAAATACATATGTTTACATTATCCAGTTTGTGGTTCACTTCCATCAAGTGTAGGAGCCCCTTTAAAAAGAATACAAATTCACCAACTACATCTTGATTTTTTTTTCCCTTTTGAGAAGCAGAGATAAATCCCAGTAGCACAATTAAAACCCAAGCTAAATATTACTTTGTTGGGTTTAACGCTAGATTACAATGTGTGCATAATGACCCAGTTCTAGTAATATCATCTGATTTAGTAAGAAAGCCAGAGCCTGCCATATGTTCTCCGACAAGATCTCAGAAATTCTTCTTGCTGTTAATTTTCCAGCCAACTGCTATCAAAGGTATAGATTTCTCCCAGAATTGCTCTGTTTTAAGAACACCATGCCCACTAACATGGTTCATTTTATTACACTGCGTCGATCAGTCATCCTCTCAAGTACAGGAAGGTTGCACTTTGAGCCATAAGGGAGCTGTTGCTTCAGCACTGAAGCAGCTCACACTGCAAAATTGTATAGAAGCTGGAGACCCCATCCCTTACTGGCTCTCAGCTGGGGCTTGATCCAGGCAGGTGTTTCCCCGTGCAGCTAATCAGCCACTTCACTGATGGCCCTGAAACTTCTACCTGGCTATCTCCTCTGTTCTTGTGGCCCTGACAGCCAGCTAGGAAATCACAAAACCACAGAATTTTAGAGCTGGATGGTACCCACGAGTCTTCTAGTTCAATCACATGCAATGCAGGAATAACAGCTAACCCAGGCCACTGATGTTGAGAACTGCAGTGCTGGAGTGCAGACATCTGGATCCAATGGCTCTTTGGGGGTTACTGACTGTGGCCATCTGACTGCGATTTTGCCCCTCCTTCTTTTATGAGGAGACTACAAGTCCCAGCTCTGGGCAGGACCTAGTACTGCCCTTGCCACTTGCCACAATATACAGTTAAGCTTTAAAAGCAATGCTACCACTTCATCTGCTCTTCTTTAGTTGAGAAATGGTCATGGTGACAATAGCATTGAATCAACTTTAGTGTTCAGATACTGCCTCCTCTCCACATGCTCCATGCCAGGAGCTGCTCTTCATTCACTCACATTTACAGGTAATCACATAGGCTCACCTGTGATTCTTCCATCTCTTTTGTGAGCTCACCAAACCCAACATTTCAGAAGGAAAAGTACAGCAGTGCAATCTCCACACTTTAGTGCTACCCTTCCATCTTCTTTAAAAGGCAGGGGTTTGCCGCATGCAGTGATGTTTCAGGCAGTTAAGCCCTATTGCAATGCCCCCTCACCTTGCCAGACTTCCACTAATTCCTATCCAGCCTCTGTCTTTCTTTACTGTTAGTTTTTTACTTGATTTATATATATAAAAAAGTGAAAAACCACTATTTTCTCCATCTGTCCAAAAATATTTAAAACAGCGCTAAAACAAAACAAAAAAAGTGTTTTAGCACATATTTAAAAATGAGCACTGATAAAATTGTGTGCTTAGGTGCATTGTTATTACTTCCTCCACATGATTGTGGTACACCCACAAGTCTGGATGGAACTTAGCTGAATGTAAACACATAGAAGCAACTCCCTGTTTGCATAGGGGTTGCATTCTGGGTCATCACATGTGTTGGCAGAGTATAGGTAAGCCCACCCCGCCTCTTTCCACTCCCTTCTGGGGCCAAAAAGGGGCACAGCAGCGGTCACATGTCAATTGAACATGTGCAAAATGGCCACCACCTTCGCACTAAGTTCTAAAGCTGCTCAAGTGGGAAAAGTCAAGGCAGTATCCAACTAACATGTCCTGCCCATTCAAGAATTTCTGCTTGCAAAATGTGGCTTCCCTTCCTCTCCTCCACCCAGGAGTGCCCTCTTCCTCATATTTTCTTCAGAGGACTGAGGGAGCCCCTTTAGCGTGCGCAGGAGAAGGAGGGCGGAAGTCCCATTGTACAGGCAACCATCTTTGCACTGATGGGATGCTACTTTGAATTCAACCCTCAGTTGTGATTCTTCAGTACAGCACGAAATGTAGTGATGGAATAAATTGACTGTTTGGAAGCACCCACCACTCATGATGAGCATCTTTGTCTTTTGATTCAACTATTCACTACAGCAGACCTTTTAAAATATCTCCTTCCAGGTCTTTACAAAGACCTGCAGAATACCAGTTGTCCATGTAGTACCAATGAATGCAAATCTTTACTTATACAGTTGATGCCTTTTGCACAGGTAACATGCAGGGTCAATGCCATCAGTTTGGAAAAATGTCGGCAGAGGAATGCAATCATGCAGACAAAGCTATACCACGTCTAGGACTGTACGAAATGTGATCATAATACACGAGCAATAAATTTCATGTCATAACCTGTAAGCCACCAAAACATCTCCGACCACTGCACTTTGCAGTGTATAAAGTAGATCATAGAATCGTAGAATTGTAGAGTTGAAAGAGAACCTTTTGGTCAAGGTGGGGCTCAAACCTGTGACCCTGGAGCCTCAGGCTGTATCAGCTGAGCTATGATAGACAGTGCATGATACCATCATGAAATCTTGTTGGAATGGGAAGCAGGGGCACTGGCACAATAGTGGTGGTTACTGTATTACATAACCAGTTGGAAAATAGATATTCAAGTGTGGTTGGTGTGAAGAGTACCCAATTCAGTGACTGACCATGTGCTCATTATTTGATATCTGTGCCATATGATAGTGAAGAGTTTATAGTCTAAATATATCACAACAAGTAGATATAAAAAAAACAGATGGAGAAAGCACAAGGTAACGGCATGATTACCATAGAAAACATCTGTCACAACACACCAGCTGCCCAACTATATTCAAAGGTTTTTCACGCATCACAACAGAGGTGAATTTTAAGGAAGGCTTTGAAAGCTGATAAGGCTGTGCCTTTGAGTTTTAAGGAAGCTCATCTGATACATGGGAAATAGCTACATATCTAGATTTTTAAAGGAGAATTTATCCTCCACCGTTTTCTCTTTAGTACCATGTGGAACATTTCAAAATATGATGACTGATAACTCAGTACTGGCACTCTCTTCCTGCATCTGTATTCTTGACTTATTGATAAGATTAGCTGAGAATAATAGTAATAATCAGCTTTCAGGTATGTAAGGTAAATGCAATATTACGTTTCCACTGTATGATAGGCACCATAGTCTAAAGTTGACTGGAATTTCCTTCATGTGGACCAATCTTACTTTGTTTATGTTTATTAGGTGGCAGCTAATTAAGCCATATTCTGAGTGAGACAATTGAAATCAGTGAACAAAAGTCAGTAAAGGCCATGGTTTTCAGTGGGTCTACTCTGAGTAAGACCTCGTTGGCTACCACTCACATGAATTATTGGTTGTATATCAGTTGGAAACAGCACAGTATAGGGCTGGACAACTTTCCAGTTTGTGTCATTTTCACATGTCCTCACCCTAAGTCTGCCCTTACTCTGCCAAAAAAAAATGCATCCAGGTATATATATATTTAAATGCATATATTTTAAATGCAGCATATTTTCCCATTTCTACATATTTTCTCTTTAAATAGGCATTTGTAAATAAATGTAAACAGATACTTCTTTTGAGCTGAGAACCTGCATTAGAACATTTAGGACATTGCTTATGACTCCTTTTGTTATGTTGTAATTATGTATTTTTTCATGTTGAAAGCCTCCCTGAGCATGGTTTGAACTATAGAAAGGCAGCATACAAATAACATTATGTATGTCTTTATGTAGGAAGTGCAAAAGCCAGTGGCTAACTAATCAATACATTCATCCGGATGATACCAGTTCCTTTCAGAGTTTACAAAGATTGATTTCTTAAAAGCCACCCTAAAACTGTTGAGAAAACTGGACTTGCTGTGAAGCTTCTCAGTTGAAGCAGTTTTCTGCAGCATCTGGAGCTCCTTCTAGTGGAAAAGTCAGAAGACCGAGCCCAGTTCTCAAAAGGTTAGGAATTATATCTAGTCACTCTGATCCAGCAACTTTTTGCAGAGTGCTAGAGCTCTGGTGTGGACATGGGGTTCCTTTGTCTGCAAGGGATGTTTGGGCCTTTTTGTTTTCAGCTGAGAAAGCGAATTCATGCCTACATTCCTTTGCATATGCTGATCTATTTCCTTCGCTTAAATGGTTAAGCCTATACATTTGCTTCCGATCGCATGCATGGCTTTGAATTGGAGAAATAATGCGTGGGAGGCTTAAGCGACATCAGAGATATGGCCAGGATGTTGCATTCACTGGAGTTTACAAGCTTCTAGGACCAAGGTGTACTCTTGTGCCTGGAAATTAATACCCTCCAACTTTCCTCAGATAAAAATATGGACAATTTCAGATAAAATAGGGTCTCGGCGGCTGCAACCTCTCCTCCTCCCCACCCACTCTCCAGCAGCTGCTATAGTTGCCCAAGGAGGGAGGCCAGCAACAGCAGCCATGGAGAGGCAATGGGATACTCCCGGGTGCTGGCTCCTTCTCTCAGTGGTGGCTCCGCTGGCAGGATAAATAGGGATATTCCAACGTCAGATCAGAAGCCAGAATGGCTTTCATAATTCCAGAACTGTCCCTGTAAAATCAGGACACTTGGAGGGTATGGAAACGTAAAGTGCAGGTGAAGACTGCCTTAAAATTTGATGAAGGTTTTACAGAACTCCTCAGGGCCTTCTAAAGTTGGGATCCCATTGCTGCCAATGGGAGGTTATTTCCTAGTAGGAGCGGGTGGCACTGTGGTCTAAACCACTGAGCCTCTTGGGCTTGCTGATCAGAAGGCCGGCAGTTCGAATCCACATGACAGGGTGAGCTCCCATTGCTCTGTCCAGCTCCTGCCAACCTAGCAGTTCGAAAGCATGCCAGTGCAAGTAGATAAATAGATACCACTGCGGCGGGAAGTTAAACGGCGTTTCCATGTGCTCTGGTTCCTGTCATGGTGTTCTGTTGTGCCAGAAGTGGTTTAGTCACGCTGGCCACATGACCCAGAAAGCTGTCTGTGGACAAACGCCGGCTCCCTTGGCCTGAAAGCGAGATGAGAGCTGCAACCCCATAGTCACCTTTGACTGGACTTAACTGTCCAGAGGTTCTTTACCTTTACCTTTTTTCCTAGTGCTAATTGTTTCTATGTGACAGTGGCAGCTTTGAGCTTTTTGTCCCCTGGTGAGAAAATATTACGAAATATTAGTGGGGGGGGGGAGTTTTGTTTTGTTTTGTTTGTTTTTCACTTGCAGTCACTTTTTAATTATTACTTTACATGGCATGCATAGCACCTTCTGTTTACCTGAGGCAAGTTCCTTCACAGACCACAACGAACTTTTCTAGAGGGCAGATTTCTCCACCCTTCATAATTCATTCAATTCCCTGGTTGCTGTTGGTTTTCCTACCAAAATACAGAATTCATATTTCCAGTCATGCAGGTTTGGCAGGTTGCAAAAGCCTCCATGGGCTCCCAGTACAGAGATCTATCAAACTGGCAGTGTAAAATAAGACCGTGGAGGTGCCAGCTTTCTCTGTCTGTTTGCTTTTCCTATAGAGCTTTGCAATCTTGTTTATGGAATGGGCCACATAAAACAGGTTGCTAATGTATATGGTAGCAAAATTGGCAGGAGAACAGCTTTACCTAGAAAAGAGACCCAAGTTTCTTAGAAAGTAATTCAGAAGTTAATAAATCACACCTCCATCTGCCCTCGGTTTCTCTGCTTATTGTAATAACTCAGATTTTCTTTTCTTTTTTTCCTTTTTGCTAATTCTGCTTCCAGCTCTATAGGAACTGCCACTTTGTGCTTGTGCGCTCTCTCTCTCGCTCTCTCTCTTGCCCTGTCTTTCCTTCCCTCTTTTACTTCTAAATCAGTAAACTATGATGTATGTGTCTCTCCCTGAATAACGTTATTATATGATGCTGCTGGAGCACTGAATAGCTTGGCTGTGGACTGCTGAACCCTTTGAATGTAATTGTTTTAACACCATGAAATGAAGTAATGCATAAAATTGATAATAAACGGATATCTCTCTGCCTGTGCATGCAAATGAGCACTTAGCACCAGGGCACAGATGCCACCATTGTTTTCCCCCTTGAAAATGACAAAGTAAGAGAAAATATCTACCAAGAGCTTACAAAGTACGGTAGCTGCATTTTCATTATTTTTGAGATTTTCACAGAGTTGGGAAACCAAACAGTTGTGCCAACATTTAGAAAGAGGGGGAAGGAGGGAAATTGGAGAATGCTTCCCTGTAATACGCTGGAACATACGTGATGGGGGGGGGACTTTTTGTCACTTTGGCTTTCATTAGCTTCTTTTTTAAAAAAAGAAAAGAAAGTGAAGGATTTATTTTGTGGAGGGTCTCTTTCACTGCTTGTCTTCCTAGCTTTAGAAATTTATTCTGAACAAATAGTAAGTTTCATTTTTATCTGGCTTTCTAGAAAGTCAAATTAGAATGGATGCAAAATAAGGAGAGGTCTGTAGAGTACCCTAAACAAGGCTGTATAATAAACAATGGCCATTTTCACTCCTTTTCCTCATTTTTAAAGCTAATGTGTAATAATGACTACTACTCTGATACAGTTAGTAAAGCCTGGAGCTTGTACCTACTCCTTACTGTACAGCATTCAGTGTTATCTATTTATGGGGAACTTAAGAGATTTCACACCTACAGCATCTGCAAAAGGCACACCTGGAAGTCATTTCAGTTTCTGAGTTCTAAAATTAAAATATTTTGTGGATTATAGGGTTTCAGTGTTTGCGAGAACAAAAAGTTGCAATATCCCCAGGACACTGATCATGTCCACACTAAACATTTAAAGCACTATTATAACACTTTAGCAGTCATGGGGGATTCCCCGTGGGAACTGTAGTTATCATATAACTCATGCATTTTAAAAGCTGCACTGGTTGCCAGTTTGTTTCTGGCCCAATTCAAGGGGCTCACATTAGCATTTAAAGCCCTAAATGATTCAGGCACCCAATATCTGAGAGACTTCCCTTCCCCACAGACCTTCTTGGGTGCAAAGATTGGTGAAGGGTGCCATCTTGGTTTTTCTACCACCCTCAGAATCCCAGGGGTAGCAGCTTGGAGGAGAGCCTTCTCTGTTGCATTGAGGTTTCCTTTTAATCTCAGAGTTGCGGGTTCAATTCCTACATTGGGCAAATATTCCTGCATTGTAGGGGGTTGGCCTAGATAACCAACATGGTCCATTCCAACTCTAAAATTCTATGATTCTATAATCATGCAGTATAAAAGTTTTTATGGAATAAATAAATACATTTCTCCGTCATCACCTCCCTCATTTTGTTCCATCCACCTGGTTTGCCTAATGTCACATGTATCCAGGTGAGTCTGTTTTCCATTTGGGTCATGTTTTTGATTTTGTCTTGCTCCTTTAATTGTGCAGTCAAATTTATTGTCAGCGTGCCAAACATGCAGCCCAACCCAGAGCCCTGTGTGAACATTGCTCCTTCTGTCACCACATGAGCAACTTTCTCCATTGCCTTGAATCATGGAGTAGCTCTATACTATTAAGGTAGGGATGAGGGGCCTGTGTGACCCTTCAGATACTGTTCTACTCCAGCCTGGCCAGTAGTCAGGTATGATGGGAGTTCTTGCCCAAAATCAGCTCAAGGGCCACAGGTTCCTCATGCTGGTGTAGAAAGAAAGAGTGTGTGGAGGTGTCCCTCTTTTGTAATGAAGGGAGAAGCTCTGTGGTTTGTGGAGAAACCACCTGAGCACATCAGAGTCTTTGAGGTGACATTTAATTGCTGGTGTAAGGGACTGGTCTTTGGAAGGATTTCCCAGTGACTCAGTTGTATAATTTGGGTTTTTTTAAAAAAAAAGTTCAGAAGGTGGGGTTTTTAATAGGACACAAGCAGATTCCATGCATACTGCATGGACGTTGATGTTATCAGTATTTTATTATGATCCTTTATATTAGTTTATGTAAGCTGCTCAGATTTTTTAATTCAATGGTATATAAATTGCGATAAATAAATGCATAGTATATAGAACAAGTAATCCCTGCGTAAGTGAATGGGACAGATTACAATCTTATGTTAGGACCTGAGAGACCAGGTTTCAAATCCCCAATGTAGACAGGAAGCTCACTGGGTGACATTGGACCTCTCAATCTAACCTCACAGGGTTGTTGTGGAGATAAAATGCGGAAGGATAGAGCGATGTACAGAGTTCCTTGCAGGAAAGATGGCATATCAATGTAATAAATAAACAGGCAATTGAATCCTAGACTCAACACAAAGCACAGCTTTGGAGAACTTTGACGCATATTTAACGAAAATGGCATTTATATGTGCATCATGAATATAAAATAATATCCATTGTGATCTCACACTTCCCTCTCTGTGAGTTTTCTCTGTTTTTTGTTCACTTCCAATGGCAATCTGGTCACACACAAAAAAAGGCAGAACTACACTGCTGTGTTCCAACATTTGAGACACAAACCCTAAACCTAATGTTGAACTATTAATATCTGGAACTGCCCTTGCCTCAGATTCATATTTTAGGTAAATCCAACTCAAGAATGTCAGTTATGACAACATCTTTTGCCAAGAACACAGACTATAGGGTAAAGAGCTTTATTTTCTTTACAAGGGAAAAGAGGTACCAGAGAATCTATTTGAATTAAGTTGGGCCACATTTTTATTAGATGTAATCCCAGAAACATTGAGCCTAATGCAAGCAATCGCCACACTGGTGGCAATTCAGCTCAGCCCAGCTTAATCACTTTGAGGCAGGTGGACTGTCTTCCATCCTCCATTAATCTATCAAGCCTTTTTGAGCAGCACAACAAGGAAGGCTCCATTCCGATCTAATTACCCAGGGCTGGGTTTTGGCACTTTGTAAACATCCTACACATGGGACGCGAGTGGCGCTGTGGGTAAAACCTCAGTGCCTAGGACTTGCCGATCAGAAGGTCGGCGGTTCGAATCCCCGCGGCGGGGTCAGCTTCCGTCATTCGGTCCCAGCTCCTGCCCACCTAGCAGTTCGAAAGCACTCTTAAGGGCAAGTAGATAAATAGGTACCGCTTTATAGCGGGAAGGTAAACGGCGTTTCTGTGTGCTGCGCTGGTGCTGGCTCGCCAGATGCAGCTTCGTCACGCTGGCCACGTGACCCGGAAGTGTCTTCGGACAGTGCCGGCTCCCGGCCTCTTGAGCGAGATGAGCGCACAACCCTAGAGTTGGTCACGACTGGCCCGTACGGGCAGGGGTACCTTTACCTTTAAACATCCTACACAAGAATAGATAGCCCACATCTCAGGAAGGTTGCATGCCGTTTGGACAAATAGGGCTTTTATCAGGAGCTAGACCATTGTGGGCTAAGGCTAACAACAGGATATTCTCTCTACCTGGAGTGATCCCATTAGATAGTGGGGTGAATTGGGTGGCATCTCCCCTTGACCCAGCCCATCGTCATAGAGGGTACTACAAATGCTCTCCCTCTCCCTCCCCCCTCCACCTTTTCACCATTTACACTGTCTCTAGATGCCCAGTGAGGAGATAGCATTCCATATGGCCTGTTTGCTCATAATGCAATTCCAACCCAAACACTGGGTTTTATGGCAAAGAGCATACTAGACTGTTACACCGCCACAGGGATGTGTGTGTTATCAGAGAGATAGGGAAGGCAGGCACGCTCTCTGTCTTTCTCTCGCTCTCTCTCTGCATAGTGGCAATTATTGAAGGTTTGTGGCTTACAAAGTAACGAATACTGCACTGTGCTATGTACTATGCCACCCAAATATTTTTAGTGCTAGTGCTTCCTGGAGCATGTACTATTACTTTGTTTGTGCATTGATAATGTATGCAAAAAAAGCGAGATAGCTTTCTTACCGTACAGCGTCAGTAGATCAGCAAAGGTAAAGTCTCTCCTTTGAAAAAGACTTAAAGTGTGCGTGATTAAAAGATGCTTCTTTCCAGTAGTTAAGTTTTCTTCATTTATTACCCAGCGTTTTAAAACAAGGGTAGAAATTCCTTTGCTTTTAAACACACATTAGGTTACAGACAAAACAGCCTTCCTCACAATTCTCTTTTTTCGGTAGAGTGATTTGTCTCATGAGAAATTTATGGGCAATTATAATTACAGGCCCAAATATGGATCAGGTTTCCAAAACCTTTCAATTCCAAGATCCACTGATCAAAGAGAGGATGATCAACCTGTTAATCAAGCGCTTTCAGTGGGGAATGATTAACATGAGGAACAACTTGAATTCTGATGAGAAGAAGTTACAGTATTATAGGATCTTGCTAAACTTCCAAAGATTTCTTTTTTCCCAGACGTAGCAGGATGTTAAACAAGAAATGCATGTAGCATATGTTGAACACAAATGGGGCTGGGGGCTAGGAAATGTACATAGTGCTGAGCTATTGAAAAAACAAGATATAGAGCAGATCCTCAACATACATTTAAAGCATATCCAATGCATATGACTTCTCCCAAAGAACCCTAGAACTGCTGTTCCCCCCTCACAGAGCTACAATTCCCAGTGCCCTTAACAAACTACAGTTCCCAGGATTCCATGGGGAAAGCTATGTGATTTAAACATGTGCTGAATGTGCTTTCGGTGGTGTGGATCTGCCATATTCAACAGAGACTCAACTGAGAGCCAAAGGCCCGCTTTAAAATGGACACCATCAGTCCCATCATTGGATTCAATATGGTGGTGTTGTCAATGGGTATTTGCCTTCTTCATGAAACGGATACTTGATTCATGGATGTTGCTGCCATAATATGTAGTGGTCATCAATGTAGATGACTTTAAAAGATAATTAGACAAACTGGAGGATAAGGCTATCAATGCCGGCTAGTCATGATGGCTGTATGCCACCTCCAGGATCAGAGGCACCATCCCTCTGAATGCCAGTCACTGGGGGGAAATAGCAGGAGGGTGCTATTGTCCTCATGGCCTCCTTGTGAACTTCTCATGGGCATATGGATGGTTGCTGTTGAGGAGCAGAGTGAAGGATTAGCAACTCTGGTCTGAAGGGCTCCTCTTCTGTTCTTACATCTGGAGGATTCCATAAATTAGACCTAGATAACTATATCTGTATTTTCTTCTTTAGAAAGCACCTTACAAGTCCACCAAAAATATGACCCAAATATGCATCCCTTTTCGATGAAGTCCAGTGTGCACTTGCTCTTTCCACTAGGAGGGCTGTTTGCTATTGTATTCAAAGCGAATGTGGGAGTTACTTCCCAACAAGAAATTTTGATGGCAGATAAAAATGTTTTGATGACCAGGAGATCACCATATCCTTCATACTACTATTTTCCTGTGGGTCTAATTTCCTTTAGCTGCTCACAGAGCCTTTGCTTTTATTTGTAGGTAGTTCTAGAACTGAGACACATTCTTGTTCCTTTCTTACTACTATCAATCCAGAAAAGGTTAAGAATCAATCAAAACACGAATGCCCCTTTCTCCAGGCTCCATTTATTTAGTCATGTGTCCTAATCTCATGAATGCTCACACTCTTTGCACATGGCTCATGCTCGAGACTGGAGCGCTGTAATGGTTTTACCTGTGCTTGGGGCGACTTTCACTTAGCACCTTTTTTGCTCTTTTCTGTGCCTCCATTTTGCAGCATATCGCAGGCAATAATTAAGATCTAATGTCTGTGGAGAAGGGCATTTCCTGAGGATTAGTGGCCAGCTGGGAAGAAGATGATGTCCTGAGGTGCAGCTGTGGGTTGTAAACCCCCAGCTGGCCATTAATCCAGAGGAAGTATACTGGGCTGGGTTTACTAGTGGCCCAACATGGTTTTTTGCAATCGCTTTGCTGTTCGGATTTGCCATTTCCTTCCACAGACCAGAACACATGACAACACTGCTGTTTCTTTTCTTTCTGGCCAACCAGTAAGCATTCTGACCATTAATGCCCAGGACTTCATTGCCTTCGCACTCTCTCTGCACTAACATATACCACTATTTCAAAGTTTTTGCTATGAGTGAAATTGTAAAATAGAATAGGGTGGGAAAGTGTTTGTTCCAATCCATAGTATTATATTGGAGGGTTGTTATGGTTTTTAAAAATCTGACTTTTTAAAAGTGCAATGGCTAGATGACTCTACCCTCTGGATTCCATCTTTCTATGGAACAACTGTACAAAGAGGAAAGCCCATCTCCACTAGCTTCTACCCATTTTCTATGTTTATTTATATTTAGCATCTGCTGCATATGTGGGTTGGAGGAAATCATAATAAATGAAAGACTTGTGGAACTAATGTAGTTCCATCCTTAGTAGTCGAAGCTGGAGTTCACTTTACAGTAATAGGAATCAGGCATACAATATTACTGTATTAGAGAACTAGATCCAGTTTTCACAGGTTTGCTGACTTCTTAACCAGCCTCTTTCAGTTGTGCCTGTATCAGCCAGTTGATTTTCAGCAATGACCAGCCAATAAGAGGGTTGGTCCAAGGCATTTGATTGTTTGAGGCAGAATAGCAGATAGCAGCCCTCCCCAAGTCAAGGTGCACAGCACTGAAGATGAACCAAAATGAGACAAAATGCCTCACAAGCACCTCTTCCTGGCAATAAAAATTTAACCATCATAACTTTTAAATAACTAACCATTTACACCCAAAAGGAGCTGCCTGAAGCAACCAACTCACATTGGTAAATAGTAGGATCAGCCCAATGATAAAGCTTCGTTTGTTAATTATTGCATATCAGAATGCTGTTAAAAGCACTGGAGCAAGCTAGGCAGGCTCTTTCTCCCCAGTCAGTTGGCAACCCTATGCTCAGACTATGTGTTGGGCCTCTCTAAGAGGCATTGCCAGCTGTTAACTCCCTGTCCCATACCTATTTCTGAGCATGTATTCATTAAGACTTTGGTGTGGTCCCTGTTTGGAGTTGCCAGCTGATGGGTGGGCAGGAATAAGCTTCTCCTTGATGTGCAGAAATCAGCACTTCATAGATATAAGCATTATCACCTACTCACATCTGTCTCTAGATGTCAACATTTTCCCAGCTTGATAACCCTGTCCTTATTCTATTTATGCCTAGATTAGAGACTGTGTGGGCTACTGCTTCTGTCCCCCATAATGGGTTTGCATTTTAATGCAAGATGACCTCATTTGCCATTCCAAAACCACAAGCAAACTAAAACAAAGCTCTTCCTGAAAATTCACACTATCCCAAATTTTGCAATGCAGTTCTCCAATTAAAAAAAAAAGTACAAAAATGCAAATATATTAGAGGATGTATGCATAAAATGCATGCAAAGTGTTTTTATTAGAATAAATGTATACTACAGTGCTGGAAAATATTTGTGGCGAGTTTTTTAAAAAAGAAAAAAAAGAATTGCAGACTAATGAGTAAATGTGGCAAACTAAACTTTGAAAAATGAGAAGCCGAGAGAAACCGAAATTAACAGATTCACCCATCCCTAATAAGGGCCACAGTAGAAGTATGTTTGGGGAGTTTTTACCTCACACACGCCGCATGCTCCCTCCCTTTTCTGTCAGTGTTCTGGAAGTGGAGCAAGGGCACATGCCACCAAATTGAATGACCCACTTTCGCTGCACCTTCTTTTATTGTGCGGCTGTGGCTGCTTGCTAGGCCTCACATCTATGTACATTTGACGGTCTGCCATTCAGAGGGAATGAGGGCGCATGCCTTTGAGATGCCAACCACAATGGAAGCTTATCAATCCCTTCGAGATCCAGCAAATGCCTGAAAATTCAGAGACAGAGCAGCAAGAGTGAACAATTGCCTGATAGTCATTGCGAAGGCGTGTTAGTGTTAACCCCATAACGTGTGGACATTTTCACTAGATGTGTGAGGGAATTAATAACCTTGCGACGGTCTCCCTGTTCACTGTCACATAAAGATTAACTTCTAGAATAGCCTGAAGGAGAAAACAAGGCGTTAAAAACTCCCACTGCCTATAGGTTAAAACAGAGAGAGCCATCTCTCTCTCTCTCTCTCTCTCTCTCTCTCTCTCTCTCTCTCTCTCTTCCCCCAGGGTGTTGTGTGCATGTGTGTTCTTGTGATAAAGCTGTGAAGTTTTGGCTGCCCTTTTCTGGCTTCTGTTGTCTTCGTAGGGCACAGTGGGATAGATAGTTTGTGCTGTGACAGGACATGCCAACAAATTGCATCACTTCTGCCTCGGTGGCCGAGGACAATGACATGCCATATGCCAATGGCGAGAAATGAATGGGGCTCATTTACACTGGCACTGGGTGCCTTCAGCCCGGCAGTCTTCAGAGGCTCTCCATGGCAAATTGGAAAGTAGCACCAGACTGGAGGCAGCAGCATGAAGGGACGTGCTGGGAACAGCTTCCAGCGTTCATAACTTTATGAGTGACACACCGTGTTGAAAAGTAAAGGGGGGGTTCAAAACAAAACAAAAACCATCACTGTATCCGCTGAATCTCATGCTCTGCATTATGGAAAAAGAAAAGGGGGGAACTCACTGTTTCCCATGTGAATTTGTACATTGTGGAGCAGGGAGAAGAATAATTTAAGGGGGGGGGGGAGAAACCCTCAGGAGTAAATTCCAGCTGCAAAGAGAAAACAAAAACACAGTAGGTGTCATGCTTCGTGCATTCATACTTTCTGTGCTCAGATGGAGGCTGCTGCAAAGAGTTGCCCCAAAGTTGACCCCGTTGCCTTTCGCCTGTGCTCCAGCAACAACAAAACTCATATTTGACCTCTGACCTCCCTGGCAACACATCATTTGTTTCCGTGTGTTGAAGCAAGGAATGGTGGGTGATGATTAAGGAGCAATGGTTCTGCTGACCTGAGACACTAATGAGGATGAAATGAGAAGGTCAGTGATCATCCTCACGTGGCAAACCAAGGCGAGTTGCTAATCTGTTGTTAATTGTCCCTTACATTTGTTTTAAAGGCAGCGATAGAGAACAGTAGCAGTTGTAGTCTTACATCTTTTTAATCACTGTAATTAGCATCATGATATGAATGATGAGCCACCTGAAACCTGCCTGCCTGCCAGGCAGGGTCTTATTATATATGGGTTATTTGTTTATTTTTTAAAAATGCCCTTTTAGTTTTGAAAATCAAATGCAAAGACACCAGATCTAGAGGTGTGTATACAGAGGAATGAAATGGCAGTATAAGTAATAATACCCAGTTGGCTAAAGTACATTTCTGAATAGCAATCTGAAAGATATCTATAGATAGCATGGCACAGTATTTGGGTCTTGGCAATGCCCATTCACCTGTTGCCTGTGCACATAGAGGATTTGCAGAGCTGAGAAATCTTGCCTTATATATGAACTGAGATGGTCATCATGGCTGCGAGCGGCGAGAGATGAGTGCTGCTTTCTGAAATCAGAGAGAACTGCTTTCTGATCATTGGGAGAACCAAAAATACAGGAAGGTCCTATGGCAAACTGGATATGCCCTTCTGCGTTTTTCCTTCTTCAGGTTAAAAACTTGAAATCGGTCTCCCTACTTGTAGAATTCTTTATACTTCTAATAGCACATGGTGTGCTTATCACGACACGCACTGCAATGGGTCAGTTCATCTGATCATTAACCAGAAAATTGGTGGTTCTAGCCCACTCAGGGATGGCTGTGAGCAGAATTCCTGCATTGCAGGAGGTTGGACTTGATAGCCCTCAGAGTCCCTTCCAGCTCTAGAATTCTATGATTCTATGTACATAAAAAGGTGTGCTGTTCCACTCCCTTTGGCTGCGCGCTTAAACACATTTGATCACCAGCATTTTGCAAAATAACCAGAGTAAAGGGAATTCCACTTGTCACACTAGAATCTGGTCCTTTTTGGCCCTCAGGATAGTGTTGCTGACCCCTGTCCCACTTCAGACTGGCTAGAATATTCAGTAGGCTTGAATCCAGGAATCACAATACTTGTGGCTCTGTACCAGTCCCTGGCTAATAGCATAGAGATTATTTTCCCTATGTTGACTGGAGTTCTGTACACTGGTACCTTGGGTTACAGACGCTTCAGGTTACAGACTCTGCTAACCCAGAAATAGTACCTCGGGTTAAGAACTTTGCTTCAGGATGAGAACAGAAATCGCACTGCGGCGGCAGGAGACCCCATTAGTTAAAGTGGTACCTCAGGTTAAGAACAGTTTCAGGTTAAGAATGGACCTCCAGAACGAATTAAGTTCTTAACCCGAGGTACCACTGTACTGGCTGTTAGAATTGTTTTACTTTCATTGATGAGCCCAATGATTGCTGAGAGCATCTGTACTTTTTCCTCTATAGAATGTGAGTGTGCTATGCTCCTTAATAGCGCCTCTGGCAGAAGTTAAGGCCTACATAGCAAGGGTCATGGCAGAGCACAAGAGGGCCCTCATAAAAGGAAATGAACACAATGCCAAGTGCATGTAAGGATTTTTCATCCAACAGCCTAGCTGCAAGACAAGAGGAGAGATGAAGCAGCGAGAGACCTTTCTCACCCACTGTGGAGAAGTCCCTAATTACTTCCAGTTTGGTACAAGCTAACAGGGGGGAAAGAGATAGACTGACCTTTTCTGTATGAAGGGGAATTGTGCATGCCTTGAAGATAACATTGGGGGATGCTCTAATATACTATCAGCCCTTGCACAGCTAAATCAGTGGCCCTCGGATTCCTTTCGTGGCAGTGTTCTCAAGCCGTTGCTTTGAAGCACAACAACTCACTTTAAATCAAACAGTGTAGTTGTCCTAAATGCTTTGCATGAATGTCTTTGTATTGATAAGTCCCACAGAATGTTAAAAGGCGCATTGTGGTGGGATTGTCGCTGATGGTATCATGGACAGGGAAAGCTCTGCTGTAGGGGTGAAATGATTTTCTCTAACTTCTCTTTCCTCAGTATAAGTCGGGGTTGGGGGAACTCAGTCCTAGTGACCAAATCCAGCCTACTAGGCCTCTCCATCTGGCCCTAGGGATTCACACCCCACCATCACTGCTCTGTTTCCTCCTTGTGTGCTTTTGCCCAGCTGGAATGTTTCCTTCAAATGTGATAATCCCACTGCCTTGCTTCAGTAGAGTACTTTGTGTGTGCATGTGTAGAAGCCGCCTCTGATTTATGTGTGGCTGGAGTATCGCCTCCATTGTAAAAGTAAGCATCACACCCACTGCTTCACCTACTCCTTTTGCCTGGGAGAAGCCCATAAGCAGGGCCTGAACCCAATAGCACTCTCCCCTGCTGCAGTTTCCAGCAAGTGGTATTGAGAAGCATACTGTCTCCAACCATGTATCATGGCTGGAGTATCATGGCTAGTAGCCTTCTCCTCCATGAATTTGTCTAATCCTCTTTTAAAGCAATCCAAAATGGCAGTCATCACTGCCTCCTGTGGGAGTGAGTTCCATAGTTTAATAATCATTTATTTACTTATATATATATATATATATATATATATATATATATATATATATAATGTTGTTGTTGTTGTTTAGTCGTTTAGTCATTTAGTCGTGTCCGACTCTTCGTGACCCCATGGACCAGAGCACGCCAGGCACTCCTGTCTTCCACTGCCTCCCGCAGTTTGGTCAGACTCATGTTTGTAGCTTCGAGAACACTGTCCAACCATCTCGTCCTCTGTCGTCCCCTTCTTCTTGTGCCCTCAATCTTTCCCAACATCAGGGTCTTGAATTATGGTGCTGAAGGAGACTCTTGAGAGTCCCATGGACTGCAAGAAGATCAAACATATCCATTCTTAAGGAAATCAGCCCTGAGTGCTCACTGGAAGGACAGATCCTGAAGCTGAGGCTCCAATACTTTGGCCACCTCATGAGAAGAGAAGACTCCCTGGAAAAGACCCTGGTGCTGTGAAAGATGGAGGGCACAAGGAGAAGGGGACGGCAGAGGACGAGATGGTTGGATAGTGTTCTCGAAACCAGCAGCATGAGTTTGACCAAACTGCGGGAGGCAGTGGAAGATAAGAGTGCCTGGTGTGCTCTGGTCCATGGGGTCACGAAGAGTCGGACACAACTAAACAACAACAACAACAACAACAACAACAACAACACACACACACACATATATATATATGTATATGTGTGTGTGTGTGTGTGTGTATATATGTATATATATATATGTATATATATATATATATATATATATATATATATATATATATATATATACATACACTGCTTGATTGTGGGGCAAAAGCACCAAAGCTGCTTGATATTTACAGTAACTATGCATTGAGTATCATAGATCTGGACCTTGCTTTTTTTTCCCCAGAAGCAAATGGTTGTGTACATTACCTTTGCCTCCTCCTTTTATATCTGCAATAGCCCTGTGAGGGACGCAAAGCTAAGGTAATATATGTACAGAAGTAACAGTTCTCGTCCATAGATTTCCGGGGTGAAGATGTAGGAGGCTCAATCTACACAGAGTTTACTGGGCCCAGGAAATCCTTTTGGCGTCTCTGTATAAATCATTGGAGTGATAAAGTGGACTCTTGTTATCATCACGTTTCTGAAAGGCCCAACATGAAAAACATTCCTTTGCAGACCTGGAAAAGAATTGTTGAGTCACTTCTCAAGATGTAAATGTGAGCAGATACAATGCCTGAGGTAAAATGTAGTCAAACTTTATTCTCTGAAACTGCCTTGTGAATTCTATGCATAATACGAGCTTGCATTTCACGCCACAAAACTCTTAATTTCATCATGCATTTCCCTTATCCCTCCGATGAGAAATGAGCCCACTATCCAAGTGGCAATCGGCTGGTATGCTAAAAGCCTTGAGAGGTTTAAAGTACTTTCCTAGTGAAGAGTTTACATCTATCCCAATTGTGCCACCCTTGTTAATTGCTTATTTGAATTAAATAGTAGGGTCAGAGGAGCCATCTTGACAATTCATGCCTATCAATGTTCTTTTCCTGCCAATTAGGATAAAGACTGATTCAATGGATCTTGCAGCCCCACCCCCCACCCTTTCTACCTCTTCAGGACCATCTGTCTTCTTGTCTTATCAGTCATCCTCGGACCTTGTCTTGGTGCCACATTGAGTGGGAGGAATATGGGCTTGCGGGCTGGCGCTCAGGCAGGTACGAGGAAAATGGGAAGGCAGAGCGGAATGGAATTGGTCTAATAATTGAACAAAACTAGTCTTGACTTCCTTTCTTCGTTGTTTTGAATACCTACCAGAGAAGAACTTTCTTTTCTCTCCCCCTCCCTCTTTTTTACAGGGGGAGTTTGTTCTGTAATGCTGCAGAGCAATTAGAATAGATATTGTAATGATGTGATTTGTGGTAGTCGAGGCCAAACAAAAGCAGAATCCCGGCTGAAAAGAGATGAGCAGCTGCTCTGTTTCTATAGTACACATGGGAGACAAGTTAGTTGGGAATACTGTGTGGATGGAAATACTTTGTTAATTGATATTAGTGGGTGGGTATCTGTTGCATTTCTTCTAGTCCGTTATAAAGATGGCAATTTGACTTCTTTTTAACACACAGGCTTTCCAGGGCTTACCCGGCGCGATTACAGCACGTCAAAAACCAAATGTGTAGAATACCATTTGAACAGAACCATAAGGTAAACCTCTTCTCATTCACACCATCTTAAATCCCAACCCTTTCCTCTCACATAGTAACCACCAAAGGTCACTGCAAAGCAAGCAAAAACTATTTCACAGCTTTTGGAAGACACTGACTGATTTACAGTGGATCAGAATCCCAGACTTGTGGGGCTAATGCTGAAAGCTAATCCCTGGGCTGAGCATGTACTCAGAGGCACTCTCATCCTCAATTCAGGGTCTATGTCCATCTGCCTGAACTACAATATTTTATCTGGCTTTCGTTTATGGAGCTCACAAGTCTACAAAAAAAAAAAAAAAACCAAGAAGGTCCCACAACCCTGAAGCCTTTCAACCCTGTTATAAAGGACTGAACCCTTGGATCGTTTTGTAGAAAGAAGCGTTTGGCAAAAACCTGTGGGAGAGAGGCAATTTAAATAAGTTCATACACATATGAATGGGGATGCAGTTTATGTCAGGTTGCATTGCATCACATAGAGTAGGGTAGGCCCTGTGAATAAAAATACTAAGGGGTTTGGGACAGGCAAAGGTCAGATAACAGGGAAGATTAAAAATGTGTGTTTTCCCCTCCATGTTTTAATGAACAGAGTGACATGCTCAGAATCAAGGCCGTGTTTTCTGCCACATATTTCTGAGGAAATTACAGCTTAACGTCTCTAACCAGAAGCAGAGACTTGTCAGAAGCACATAAAGTTAAGTAGTGTGCTTGTTTTCTTTGACATAAATCAATTTGATCTTCAAAAACTCCCAGTGCAAAATATCACTTTTTTTCATTTTCTACTTTTATCTGACAAGAAGCAAGGTCACAAAGTATTATACCTATTGTCAGAAACTCCAAATATTAAAGGATTTTGCATCTCATTGAATTTGATCCTCAGAAAGCGATGTTCTCAAAAGGAATAGCTGTTTCTGAAATGCTTCCACCAATCAGTGTAGACATTTTTCATAATGTACGATTAATTTGTAGCATGAATTCAGTGTGTCGTCAATCAGCCATCCGCTGGATGACAGTGACATGAGAATTAGTGTCTCTTGCACCAGTTAGATGTTCAATGTCATTCAGTGTTAAATATGGATTTGGTAATGCCTGCAATACTAGTCAACGCAGCAGCTCCGCATTATACAGTGAACGTAAAGCTACACAGATATGTTAGCACATACATACGCTTTCCAGAAAAAAATTGCTGTTTCTGCTTAAGCTGATTATAAACTCCTGGCAGAACTTGAGCTAGTCATTGATGGCTACACATAACTGCTCCTTGGGCATAAGATGAGAGCAGTGTTCTTGAAATGGTGTAAATACAGCATTTTGGACATAAGTGTATTTTTTGTGTGTGTTTTTCTTACATTGTGATGTGTAGCTTGCGTCAATACTTTTATCATCTGAGCTACATATCTTCTTCCAAGCACTTTTATTCCCAGTTTCTGCTTGAAGTACATTGGATTGAATTGTGGTGGGCTACTAAACGCTATCCTAGCCCTGCCAACTCATGCCTGCACTTGCCTATTTCATTAATGAAATATTAGAGAACACATATTGGTCATCATCCCTCCTGAAAGAGGAATTAGAATCTCATGGAGAATCAAGTTATCAGTGGCTACCGGCCCCAGTGACTATCTTCTGCCTTCACTGTTGGAGACAGTCTGCTGGAGAGCGCTGTTGTGTTCAAGTCCTATACACAAGCTGCTCATATTTGGCCATTCTGAGAACAAGATGCTGCTCTAGATGGGTGTTTGCTCTGATCCAGCAAAGCTTTTATTAAATTCTTGTGTTTACAGAGGCCTCTGGGATGTTTGGCCAGTTCACATTAAAATTAAAGTGGAAAACACTCAGCATGGCAACTAAATGGAGTACAGAGGACAGCATTAGAATCATAGAATTGTAGAGTTGCAAGGAATTCTGAGCATCAACTAGTCCAAACCTCTACAATACAGGAATCTCAACTAGATCATACATGACAGGTGGCCAATCAACCTCTGCTTAAAAACCTCTAAGGAAGGAGAGTCCACTACCTCTCAAACAGCTCTTACTGTCAGAAAGTTCTTCCTCATGTTTAGTCAGAATTCCCTTTTTTATACAGTGGTACCTCGGGTTAAGAACTTGATTCGTTCCAGAGGTCCGTTCTTAACCTGAAACTGTTCTTAACCTGAAGCACCACTTTAGCTAATGGGGCTTCCCACTGCCGCTGCCGCCGCCGCACGATTTCTGTTCTCATCCTGAAGTAAAGTTCTTAACCCGAGGTACTATTTCTGGGTTAGCACAGTCTGTAACCTGAAGCGTCTGTAACCTGAAGTGTCTGTAACCCGAGGTACCACTGTAACTTGAATCCATAGGTTCTTGAATCCATAGGGTCCTACACTCCAGAGCAGGAGAAAACAAGCTTGCAACAGCCTCCATGTGACACCTTTTAGATATTTGAAGATGGCTATCATATCACCCCCCTTCATGGATCACTGCCTTGCCGTGGCGAAGGGGCTTGAAGAACTCAGAGAAGCTATGAACTATGCCGAGCAGGGCACCCAAGATGAACAGGTCATAGTGGAGAGTTTTGACCAAACGTGATCCACCTGGAGGAGGAACCGGCAAGCCACTCCAGTATCCCTGCCAAGAAAACTCCATGGACAAAGACAACAGGCATATAAAAGTTATGACGCTGGAAGATGAGCCCCTCAGGTCGGAAGGCGTCCAACATGCTACTGGGGAAGAGCGGAGGACAAGTACAATTAGATCCAGAGCTGATGAAGCGGCTGAGCTAAAGCTGAAAGGACGCTCAGTTGCGGATATGCCTGGAAGCGAAAGGAAAGTCCAATGCTGTAAAGAAAAATATTTCATAGGAACCTGGAATGTAAGAACCATGAACCTTGGTAAGTTGGATGCGGTCAAAAATGAAATGGCAAGAATAAATATTGACATCCTGGGCATCAGTGAACTAAAATGGACGGGAATGGGCGAATTCAGTTCGGATGACCATCATATCTACTACTGTGGGCAAGAAACCCGCAAAAGAAATGGAGTGGCCCTCATAGTCAACAAAAGAGTGGTGAAAGCTATACTGGGATGCAATCTCAAAAATGATAGAATGATCTCGATACGAATCCAAGGCAGACCTTTTAACATAACAGTAATCCAAGTTTATGCACCAACCACTGGTGCTGAAGAAACTGAAATTGACCAATTCTATGAAGACTTACAACACCTTATTGAAGTGACACCAAAGAAGGATGTTCTTCTCATTATAGGGGATTGGAATGGTAAAGTAGGGAATCAAGAGATAAAAGGAACAACTGGCAAGTTTGGCCCTGGAGAGCAAAACGAAGCAGGGCAAAGGCTAATAGAGTTCTGTCAAGAGAACAAGCTGGTTATCACAAACACGCTTTTCCAACAACACAAGAGACGACTCTACACGTGGACATCACCAGATGGGCAGCATCGAAATCAGATTGATTATATTCTCTGCAGCCAAAGATGGAGAAGCTCTATACAGTCAGCAAAAACAAGACCTGGAGCTGACTGTGGCTCAGATCATCAGCTTCTTATAGCAAAATTCAAGCTTAAACTGAAGAAAGTAGGAAAAACCACTGGGCCAGTAAGATACAATCTAAATCAAATCCCTTATGAATACACAGTGGAAGTGAGGAACAGGTTTAAGGATTTAGATTTGCTGGACAGAGTGCCTGAAGAACTATGGGTGGAGACTCGCAACATTATACAGGAGGCAGCAACGGAAACCATCCAAATGAAAAGGAAATGCAAGAAAGCAAAGTGGCTGTCCAATGAGGCCTTACAAATAGCGGGGGAGAGAAGGCAAGCAAAATGCGAGGGAGATAGAGAAAGATACAGGAAATTGAATGCAGATTTCCAAAAAATAGCAAGGAGAGACAAGAAGGCCTTCTTAAACGAGCAATGCAAAGAAATAGAGGAAAACAACAGAATGGGAAGAACCAGAGATCTGTTCAAGAAAATTGGAGATATGAAAGGAACATTTCATTCAAAGATTGCCATAATAAAGGACAAAAGTGGTAAGGACCTAACAGAAGCAGAAGACATCAAGAAGAGGTGGCAAGAATACACAGAGGAATCATACCAGAAAGATATGGATGTCTCGTACACCCCAGGTAGTGGGGTTGCTGAGCTTGAGCCAGACATCCTGGAGAGTGAAGTCAAATGGGCCTTAGAAAGCACTGCAAATAACAAGGCCAGTGGAAGTGATGGTATTCCAGCTGAACTATTTAAAATTTTAAAAGATGATGCTGTTAAGGTGCTACACTCAATATGCCAGCAAGTTTGGAAAACTCAGCAGTGGCCAGAGGATTGGAGAAGATCAGTCTACATCCCAATCCCAAAGAAGGGCAGTGCTAAAGAATGCTCCAACTACCGCACAATTGCACTCATTTCACACGCTAGCAAGGTTATGCTTAAAATTCTACAAGGAAGGCTCAAGCAGTATGTGGACCGAGAACTCCCAGAAGTGCAAGCTGGATTTAGAAGAGGCAGAGGAACCAGAGACCAAATTGCAAACATGCACTGGATTATGGAGAAAGCTAGAGAGTTCCAGAAAGACATCTACTTATGCTTCATTGACTATGCAAAAGCTTTTGACTGTGTCGACCACAGCAAACTATGGCAAGTTCTTAAAGAAATGGGAGTGCCTTATCACCTCATCTGTCTCCTGAGAAATCTCTATGTGGGACAAGAAGCTACAGTTAGAACTGGATATGGAACAACTGATTGGTTCAAAATTGGGAAAGGAGTACGACAAGGCTGTATATTGTCTCCCTGGTTATTTAACTTATATGCAAAATTCATCATGCGAAAGGCTGGGCTGGATGAATCCCTAGCCGGAATTAAGATTGCTGGAAGAAATATCAACAACCTCAGATATGCAGATGACACAACCTTGATGGCAGAAAGTGAGGAGGAATTAAAGAACCTTTTATTGAGGGTGAAAGAGGAGAGCGCAAAATATGGTCTGAAGCTCAACATCAAAAAAACGAAGATCATGGTCACTGGGCCCATCACCTCCTGGCAAATAGAAGGAGAAGAAATGGAGGCAGTGAAAGATTTTACTTTCTTGGGCTCCATGATCACTGCAGATGGTGACAGCAGCCACGAAATTAAGAGACGCCTGCTTCTTGGGAGGAAAGCAATGACCAACCTAGACAGCATCTTAAAAAGTAGAGACATCACCTTGCCAACAAAGGTCTGTATAGTAAAAGCTATGGTTTTCCCAGTAGTGATGTATGGAAGTGAGAGCTGGACCATAAAGAAGGCTGATCACCGAAGAATTGATGCTTTTGAATTATGGTGCTGGAGGAGACTCTTGAGAGTCCCATGGACTGCAAGAAGATCAAACCTATCCATTCTTCAGGAAATCAGCCCTGAGTGCTCACTGGAAGGACAGACCCTGAAGCTGAGGCTCCAATACTTTGGCCACCTCATGAGAAGAGAAGACTCCCTGGAAAAGACCCTGATACTGGGAAAGATGGAGGGCACAAGGAGAAGGGGACGACAGAGGACGAGATGGTTGGATAGTGTCTTCGAAGCTACAAACATGAGTCTGACCAAACTGTGGGAGGCAGTGGAAGACAGGAGTGCCTGGTGTGCTCTGGTCCATGGGGTCATGAAGAGTCGGACACGACTAAACGACTAAACAACAACAAATCATATCAACTCTCAGTCTCCTATTTACCAGGCTAAACATGCCCAATTCCCTCAACCGTTCCTCGTGAGGCTTGTTTTCCAGACCGTTATCTGAAGCTCCAGTTCCTTACGTATGAAACTGCCTATGCATTAAGTTCTGTTGAGAAGATCCTTCTCCGTGTCTCAGTATATGACATGCATTGGGCTAAGGCAAACAAAGATAGCCTTCCCTGTGTCTGAGCAAGGAGCAGCTTGCCCAGTGGAATGGAGCTGCAGCAATAGCTTCCCATTATTTGTGTTGAGAAACTGGCCATTCCAGTGCTCCTGCTGGCGCACCCACAAGCCCCGACCTTGCAGCTGCCTTGCCCCTCTCTCACATGGTAAGTGACAGCGACTCCACTGCCAGGAGACTAGTACTGCAACACCTTGATGGACTCACCTCTCCCGAGATAGTCTTTAGCCACCTCATAAAGACTTTTATATACAGTGGTACCTCGGGTTAAGAACTTAATTCGTTCTGGAGGTCCATTCTTAACCTGAAACTGTTATTAACCTGAGGTACCACTTTAGCGAATGGGGCCTCCTGCTGCTGCTGCTGCTGCCGCCACCGCACAATTTCTGTTCTCATCCTGAAGTAAAGTTCTTAACCCGAGGTACTATTTCTGGGTTAGCGGAGTCTGTAACCTGAAGCGTCTGTAACCTGAAGCATCTGTAGCCTGAAGCATCTGTAACCCGAGGTACCACTGTATATAAAACAAAAAAAGCACTTGCTTTCTCAAGTTGTTATTGCTCCCTTAAATTATGGGCTGTGTTTTTAAGACTTCCTGGATGTGCTGTAACATTGTGTTATCTGCTGCTTCTTGTCTTTTTATAGTTTGCTGACATATAGGGTAGGTGGGGTTAGTATAATTTTTCAAACTGACTTCAGTGGTTTTATTAAAGTATTTTATTAAAATGTCTTAAGAGGAACTGGAAAATGTAAAATAGAGGGGCAAACTGGCACTTGCATAATGGACGCTTATCAGCTGTGTTGATCCATTTGGCTTGGGGTATCTTGCTATTTCCATGTTTCAAATGAGGCTGGCCTGCCATTGGCTGTCCCTGGTAGAGGACCAGGTTGTTCTACTGCCTATGGAGAGGAGGTTTTGAACTAAAGAAGGATCTGTGACGGCAGAAGCTAATGCAGCCCCTGTGTTGATTTGACCCACAATGAATAAATTGACCTCTCCCGAGTAATTCATTGAAATAGCACAAGGAAACCCATTCAGTATTTTAAAGACCAGAGGTCTAATCCCCTAAACGTGCATTAAATAAGTACTCACGTCTAGTGGAAGGCCATTGTATGAGCTTAAAACATATGGCAACAGAGTAAGCAATAACATAGAATTGAGAAGACATTTCATATATGTTTGTCACTGAGAAAAGTTTGACATATTTATTTATTTTCTGTTTATTTAAAATATTTATAGCCTTCCCCTTCTGTCTATACAGATACCAGGGCAGGATATAGAACATGAATCAAATAATAAAATACACAAAAATAAAACATACCGATTAGATAAGAATGGCAGAGCAGTATAAACAGTCAGCATCTTAAAATATTTTGTTACATAAATTAATTTTAACCCATCACTGGAGTTATAACAGTATTGGTGCCATTATTATTATTATTATTATTATTATTATTATTATTATTATTATTATTTTATTTATACCCCACCCATCTGGCTGGATTTCCCCAGCCACTCTGGGCGGCTCCCAACAGAGGACTCAAAACAGAATAAAACTTCAAACGTTAAAAACTTCCCTAAACAGGGCTGCCTTCAGATGTCTTCTAAAAGTCAAATAGTTGTTTATTCCCTTGACATCTGATGGGAGGGCATTCCACAAGGCGGGTGCCACTATCAAAAAGGCCCTTTGCCTGGTTCCCTGTAACCTCACTTCTCACAGAGAGGGAACTGCCAGAAGGCCTCAGAGCTGGACCTCAGTGTCCGGACTGAACAATGGGGATGGAGAAGCTCTTCAGGTATATTGGGCCGAGGCCGTTTAGGGCTTTAAAGGTCAGCATCAACACTTTGAATTGTGCCTGGAAACATACTGGAAGCCAATGTAGGTCTTCAAGGACCGGTGTTATATTGTCTCGGCGGCCACTCCCAGTCATCAGTCTAGCTGCCGCATTCTGCATTAGTTGTAGTTTCCAGGTCAACTTCAAAGGTAGCCCCACATAGAGCACATTGCAGTAGTCCAAGCAAGAGATACTTATGAACGGAGGACATTCTACATTTGAGGCACACCCACCAGAGAAGGCTTGATCTAATGTCCAGTAGCAGATGCCATGGTATGTCATATCACCAGATATGCACATCTCCAGACAGGCACAAGCAGAGGCACCAAATTGGCTCCACCAGTACATTTGCCTTTTCTTCCAGAAACCACAGGTCAGCAGTGGGGGGGGGGTGAGCAAGCTACTTTTACAGCAGGGGACTTGAACCTCCTAACCACTCGGACGCTGCTCATGTCATTCTCACAGTGCTCATTGGAAAGAACCAGGGTGGTGCAGGGGTTAGAGTGATGAATTAGAACTTGGGAAACCCGGGTTCCAATCCCTACGCGAGCCATGAGAAGCTCACTGGGCTAGTCACTGTCTCTCAGCCTAACCTACTTCACAGGGTTGTTGTGAGGATAAAATGAAGAGGGGGAGAACTAAGTACACTGCCTTGAGTTCCTTGAAAGAAAGAGGGGAACTCTGTACACAGGTAAGCATATTCAGGGTCATTGTGTCAGTTTCATTGTAGGATGATTATACATTCCTGGATCAAGTTCAGTTATTTGCACACATGCTGTTTCAAGATACAAGGGAGAAAGAGAGAGAAATCCCATGAGGGCCAGCACCTAAATTAATTTCTTTAGCAGCTTTTATTTCACATTCCCTTGTCTTCCCTTTATGTTTAATGCAGAGGTGCAAGCCGCAAACGTCAAGACAGAAATATTTGTTAACAATCCCCTTTTCAGACTTTCTCTATTCATAAGTTTCGAGCGCGTTTCTTTCTTCCCTGCCTTTTTCACACAGAGAGAATGAGACTTGCTGGATGTTTCCTTCACCAAACTGTGTACCGTTTACCATTAATCAGGTCATCCAATCACAAGGCAGCAATTAGCATAATGTACAGACACACTTAATCAGACTACTATGCAGTTAATACTTTAATAGTTATTGGGGGGAGGGGGGAGGGATTAACCATTTCAAGTAGCAGCTTGACATTCCAATATGTTCCTCTTCCTAGTCTTAACTGTTCACTTTTCCTGGCTATTTTGCCAGGAAATCACTTAATGAAATCACTAGAAAACTGTTGCACTTGATACGTAAGTCAAGCTGAGTTCCTAAACCTGTTAATTGTGAACTTGCTTCCAGGACCTCCTGATACATGGAGGAATTTTCACTGTTTGAGGGGTGAGGACAGACATATTGAAAGTGGAGGAGCACAGAAATTTGATAATTATCCAGCATGAACAAAGTAAAAACATAAAGTGGTCCAATGTTAACCTTTCATGTTGTCTGGTAATTGAGTGTTTGCAGGCAGTCGGGGCTATCAGTGAAGAATGCTGAAGATTCCCATGACAGGAAGAAGATAGACTGAAAAGGGGAGGGGATGAGAGAGAAACAGGGAAAAAATGAGCCTGCCAGTGGTTAATTGAGCATACAGATCCCTAATGTGTCAAGCACTACACTCTGATGAAGGATGATGCTTTTTAGTGTGCATCTTGCTTTGTTACCATTGTATGGCTATTGAAGTCCACTGCCTGACATTTCTGTGTCAGAAGAGGAACCTGCAGCTGCAGGAGACTTTTATGCAGTATGTGGAGGGAGAAAAACATGAAGGATATTAATCCACAAGTTTGTATTGTATATCATCATATTACTTTTGGTGGCTCTGGGGGTTGGGGGCTAGAACCTTCAACTTTCACAATGTCTACCAGCTGGCTGCAATTGCTCAAATAATATCATGCAGTGCTTTTTTTCTTTAAAAAAAAATGTTTCCTACTCATATTGTCATTTTCCTCCTCATATTGAAATACTGCCCCTCAATGCGGCCAAACTTAGATTCACAAAATGTTTAGGGGTATGCGTCCCCCTGCATCCCCCCAGGGAAAAAAAGGACTGATATCATGTGTTTGTCAGATAATTTTTTCACCCACCCACCCCCTCCGGGGGGAAAAGGAAATAAATGGACCAGGCCTGTTTATTTTTATAGTCTCTAAACAGCAAGGATCCATTACAGAAAAGTTGTTTCAGGGTGGTGGGGATTTCTCTGCCTTCAGGTCACTCATTAATGAGCTGAACACTAGAAGAGGAGGGAAGCTGAAGCTGAGATCTTGGAGAGGGTGATTTTTTTTTGCGGGGGGGAGGTGGGATTTATTTTATGATTTCATATGCTTCTAGAACCAGGCATAAGCAAGCAATAAAAGCACTGTTCTGAGCTTACGTGGAGTCTACCAATTGGGATTTCTATGGGGGAAAGCCAGGTTCCAGTATGACGAGCTACTGGATGATTTTCAGTCCTGGCCTGTGTAGTTTCTGACCTTCCTAACCTCTGTGGGGCTTCCTTTATGAGGGTTCCAAGCCAGATGGCCGTGCCATCAAAGCTTTATGAGTACAAACTCTTTTTACCACCTCACAGTTTCTTCCAGCTTAAAAGACGAAAGTGGAAGTGTGAGGAAAACAGGCTTAAAAGGTGCTAAAGACAGAAAACAAAGCAGAAATGGTCCTACCTTTCTTCTGGAATCTCACATGATCAAATGATACCTTCTGCCCCTTCTGTGTCAGAGGGAAAAACAGGGCATGCCCACCGAGCTTGGCTGATCTTAATGATGTAACAGACATCACTTGGAAAAGAATGTGATAGTATCTATGGTCTCAATTCTCGTGCATATACAAAAGGAAAAGGAAAAAGGCAGACATGGCATGCATCTCTTTGCATGTGGATCTCTGGGAAGGAGCATCGTGCAAAGCCAAAGCAGCCCAAAGTCCCTTATGTAGAGCAAGTCATTGCTTCTCATACTGTCCCCGAATTAACGCCAGCTCTCACTCAAGCAAAATGACCTTGTTAACTTTATGGGAACTACCCTCAAGTTTCTGCCTGAATCCCATGGAAACAACCTCTCCAATGGAAGTCAATTTTCTAGTGATCTTTCCTTTGGAGAGTTAACTCAGTCACCAATTTCTGGATTTGAGGGTTACACTTTTTCAATTAAGGAACACACGCCGAACAGAAAAACCTGTAAAACTGCAACGTTACTGCGACATGTTATAACAATTCTTTGATGTACAGAGCTAATTTTAGAGCCTTTGAAATCAATTCCTATCACCAGCAGGTAAAGTCAAAAATAGAAGACCCATGAATCTGGGTGAGGTCAGACTCCTTTACAGGTTCAGGTTGATTGCTTTGCAATAAAACCACTGAGATCTGCTAGTTTTTAATGAGCTTTTCTCTCAAGAAGTGGACTTGTATTTTCACTGATGATTGTTCAGGAAGGGTGTGTTCCAACTCTCCACCACACAAACAATAAAATAAATCCTTGTGGATCTAGGGCTTGAATCATGGGTGGGTTTTGTTTTGTTTTGTTTTGTTTTGTTTTGTTTTGTTTTGTTTTGTTTTGTTTTGTTTTGTTTTGTTTTAAGACATCCATGGGAAGTTTAGACTGTTATTTCCCTTAGAGCAAACGAAGCAAGCATGCCCCAAAAAGGGGTATATAATTTGGAGGATGGAAAAGG
Source organism: Podarcis filfolensis (assembly GCF_964270895.1). Lineage (NCBI taxonomy): Eukaryota > Metazoa > Chordata > Lepidosauria > Squamata > Lacertidae > Podarcis > Podarcis filfolensis. Next base: position 35,735,864 of record NC_139603.1, on the reverse strand, counting down.
CTAAATTCTCACATTCAAAACTAGATTATGGCTGACACTGGCAAAGTAAGCAGCACAAGTGGGATGTAGCTGTTTTCTTTATTAGATATATAGAATATAGTTGTTTTTTAGGTTCAAGTGTCCTCATGGGTACTAAATGCTTTAGAATATTTTTTGAGATGGAAAATATTACAATTCTGATCACAGCAATCCATTTCTTTGTCTTCCAACCGCAGGTTTTCTATTTTCCCTATGTGCTGGGTTTTCCAAAATAGCCTGCAATTTGACAGTGAGCAGGCAACATGTCATGGAAGAAAGAGACACTGCGCAACCCCAGAACCTTTACAAGAATTTGGAATCCCTTTCTTGGAGATATAGTGGAAGCCACACTGTGTATGGGATGCTCCTCTTCATAATCACATGTGTATCAAGCCAAGGTGGTAGATACAAATCTATGCAGCTAAATTTCACAAGAAATTATGTTATATATGAAGGGTTTTTTTAAAAAAAATAGTTAAACTTCCTTGGTATCATGTTCAGACCATGACTAAATATTCCATTTTGGAAGGCACCAGCTGCAGCATATTGAAAGAAGTGTGTTTCAATATTTATATTATAGTTCTATATTTAGAATATATTATTTACATGCAACCCAAATCTATGCACATTGGCTCAGAGTTAGAAGTCCCATTTTAATTCAGTGAAGTATTGCTCACAAGCAAGGGTGCATCAGGTTGCAGCCTCTGCTACTTTCTTTTTGGATTTGTGGTAGAGCACATCTTGTGAACATCTCCTTTCTCATGAATGTGGGTTTTTCTCAATTGACTTTAAAAGCCAAGAAAGAGAGGTCTCTGGGATGTAACACTAGTTCCAGCCACGGCATATGCCTGAGGGGTGATGAAAAAGTCCCAGGTTGTATTCCTTGGAAATGGCTTCCCTGACCGTGTGAAGGCATCCAGTAAAGATTGCTGGTAGCTGGTAGCTGGACCATGCTGTGTAGGACCTGGGACAGCTCCCAGTACAAGCTTGAAGGAAAGAAGGTGCTTCAACAAGGAACTGGGCTCAAGTTGAACATTTAAATAAGAGAGTAGGACAACTCAGTGAATCTCACCCCTTAATCCAGGTACTTGACATTGCTGAGTGACTTCCAAGTCCACTCACTGCTCTCCCAAGAGAAGTTCTGGGTGGTTGCTGAGTGATGGAGCTGTGGATTCTTGTTACTTGCTTGAGAAATCACAATCCCTGGCCTTCTATACCTTCCAGTCCCCCCTGCAATATTATAGGGAGGGGGAACCATTTCTGCCTCATTACAGTAAAGTTTTAAGAGATCAATAGATGAAGTGAGACCTGGAATAAAATATTGTAACTTGGAGCACTCCTTGTCAGGGTTCCAGCCAGTGATCCATGCCCTCCCTAGAATATTCTGTCCCCCTCCCTTGTTTCTTCACACACACACCCCACACACACACACTCTGCCAGCATTTCATGTCCGGTGTTCCCTCCTCATTGAGCTATTTTGCATTCCTTCATCATCCTCAGGTTCTTTCCCTTAAAGTTATTTGTCCTTCTGAGAACCTTAAATTTCCCTCAAGTCTTCTGCTAGCTCCCCCTCTAGTGTGTGGATTCTGCCATCTTAGCTACGTAAGTACCCCCACACACACACACACACAATATATGATATTTGGGGCATTGGATTGCTTTTGACTCAGGCGCTCCCTCTGAAACTTTCCAACCGGCTTCTCAAATTGTCTAGTACTTACAAAGTAGCTGATTTATGAAAGCCAGTCTCATTCTTTCATGGCCAAGCTTTTTTCCCTTCTTCTTTTAATCAGCGAAGTACCAAACACCTAGAATGCAATCTATTGAAAGACATTAAGGCTCTGTCTTAGACTGACAAAATCCCAGGAAATTCAGAGTTAAGACTAAAATACTGTCCTTATCTCACCCTGCTGTGCTTAGGTATTATAGCACATATGGTATGAACACCCCTCCACCCTCTCCTTTTTTATCAGGGTCCTTGATTATTCAGCGTGGCAATGCTGCACCTAGACACAATGTGAAGACTTAGGAGGAGAGCGTCTGAACTCTGAATCTCCTGGTTCCTTTAAGACTATTAATGTTATTACAGCATAAAGTGGGTGGTTTAATACCTTATGGATAGTGCTTAAGGGAAGCAACATCTGCCATGGGTTGGGTCCCTCCACTGCTAAGCAGTAACTTAAGAACACCAGCTCTTTTTCCTGAATTAAAAGACAGCTTGATTGCTGTAGATAAAATTGACACAATGAAAAGATAAAAAATAAATAACCTAAAATAAGAGACAAAAACCTTTAAGTGTGTGTGTGTGTGTGTGTGTGTGTGTGTGTGTGTGTGTGTAGCAAGACTGCCCTCATTTGTGGTATTCTATGTCATGCCAAGCCCAGTAATACCATGACTTATCTGCTTCTATGACCATTTGGAGTCCTTTCTGTAAACGCTTATTAAACATTTCAAACAATTGCCTAAGGCCATGGTTCTAAACATGCTTACTTGGGGGGGGGGGGAATTCAGTTGAAATCAATTGGACTTTTTTTTTTTTTTTTAGTGAATGTACTTGTGGTTAGGAGTAAAGCCTCAAAACTTCAGATTACAATCCTGAATACAAACATCCATTTTGTATCATCAATAATAGCTTATGAGTAGTTTATGAACAGGGACGCGGGTGGCGCTGTGTGTAAAACCTCAGCGCCTAGGACTTGCCGATTGCATGGTCGGCAGTTCGAATCCCCGTGGCGGGGTGCGCTCCCGTCGTTCGGTCCCAGCGCCTGCCAACCTAGCAGTTCGAAAGCACCTCCGGGTGCAAGTAGATAAATAGGGACCGCTTACCAGCGGGAAGGTAAACGGCGTTCCGTGTGCTGCGCTGGCTCGCCAGATGCAGCTTGTCACGCTGGCCACGTGACCCGGAAGTGTCTGCGGACTATAGAGTGAGATGAGCGCACAACCCTAGAGTCTGTCAAGACAGGACCCCTTAAAATGATGGTTGCTTTTTGAAACCACAAATGAACACCACCATTCCTGGCAAATAGTCCTGTGGAATTTAGTGAAAACAGCCTGGAGTTTTTACAGGCCACTAGGGTAAATATAAGTAGTGAATTAACTTTTCAAAAAAGTTACGTTCAATTCCATCCAAGCATGTAACAGGGGATTGATAACTTGATCTGCTACTTGTTATCTCAGGTGAGCTAAATTCACCCTTCATGAATTAAGAAGTGGGCCTTCACACCTTACATCTGTATTTGTTTTTTGTTTTTTGAAGTTTATTCAGTATACAACAACTTCACATGAAACAATAATGTAAAAGAAATGTCAAAATTACAACAAAACATGGGGTACTGGTTGTTGTTGATAGACGGTCTCCTTTCTAAGTTAACACTAATTTGGAGGGATTGTGACCCAATGGGTTATGAAAGAGAACCTTTCCAGAAAGAAGAATATGGCAATGGGTGTTAATACAAGATGGTGGGCACTATAATGGCAGAACCTGGCATAATGTGATCACAGCAACCAATTTACATTAAGATGTGAGCCATTACACCATGCATAGCTTTGCCACTGCAAACAAGTAAATACTGACCCTATGTAGGAGTTCTTAAAAGAAAGAATTGGTCTTTGTTCAGCTTTTGCCTTTTTTACATTATCCAGAATTTCTCTCAGTGTTAAGTCTGATGATGTAAAAATAAGAAAAAGTTATTACAAGCTGTGGCATGGGTTTACTAAGGCTTTGAGAATTCTACTCTGTTATCTGTGGTATTTCCTTAGGAACAGAACACTTCTATTTCCTTTTTGTTAAGCAAATGGAGTGATATTTTCATGGAGACAATTTTTCCCTTGTTGCTTCAGCTAGTTTTCCATGGTGTGTGTAGCTATCCCAAGTGAATTGGAGCAGTGTCCTGAAAACACACATCGATCTGTCTGGTGGATTGTTTAATTTCCCATTGCGCTGAAAATGGTTTCAATCTCTTACATAACCAATGCAAATACAGGACAAATATTTTCCTACTGAGGTTTATTCCAAATATCAGGGGTCCTGCGGGAATGGTATACTTCAAACATATCGCCCTGCAAGCAGGCATAGGCCATAGCCTTTGTTTCAATGTGAAAGCTATGTTATGTATACATTGACTTGACACAAATATCCAGGAACCCATTCCTGAGAGAGGGACAGCACAAACTCACAAAGCAGTTTTGTGCACATTTCCTCAAAAGTAAACTCTGCTGCATTCTGTGGGACTTACTCCCTAGTAAATGCGCTCATTGCGGGTTAAAAAAAAGCTTACAGCCTTCGGTGATTGATTTCTTGAAGGAGGTAGAAGACAAAACATGTAAAGTGAATTTAGTATTTCGGTAGATGCAGAGGAAATACCCGCCGTGAACAAAATAAAACATGCAAAGAAAAGACTGGGGCTGCATCTGTGGGGTTTAAGCAGGTTTCTGGTTCACCAGTTTACTCCTACGTGGCCTGGATCCCTCACACTGGGATAAATTTCATGTTACCAAGATGAATGGAAATGAAGAGCTGCGTAATTATTAGTTTTGTTGCTGGCAGATCAATCATTTGCGATGAACTGCTCACAAAGGTCACGTATGACCTTTCGGCTGGAATTTAACTGGCACCACAGTTGTGATTTGCTCACAGCAGCAGTCCCCTGCTGGCTGTATTATAACAGTCTTGGCAGCATTAAAAGGCAGGCCTGCATTCCATGTCATTGGGCTTCTTATAATTATGACAAATGACTAAATGTGTTATTTTCAGCAAAGCAGTGGCAGTCAAAAGGGGGTACTTAGGGTTTGTAAGAGGTGATGGCTGGCATGGCTTTTCCTTTTCTTGACTTAACACAGACTGAATCATACATGGCCACCCCACTGATAGCTGAGCAGCGTGTGAAACCCATTTCACAAGTCTGCTGCTGCTGTACAGCTGCAGTGCTCTCTTTTCATCTCCAACAAAACCAGAGCTGGTGGCTGCTGCTGCTGCCGCTGCTGCTGTTCAAAACAGCCCTACAGTTTACCATGGGTGGGGCACAGAGAAAGTCATAGGCTTTGTTTACAGTGAGGTTGAATGGGAAATCCCAAATCCCAAGTATATTTTATTGTTGGTTTGGGTTGTTGTTTTTTTCAGGAATAAAGACCAAAGGAAATGTACCAGAAGAGGTAATTTGTACACTAGAAGACAGTCCACTGAGACAACAGAAATTATGAATGGAAAAAGGTCCAGATACAATTCTGGAGAGTCATTTCAGAGAGCTGAGGAATTCAAATTGCAACAGATATAGAGGTCATCCAGTAACACTGGAACTATCTTCAGACTACACTCTTAGTTGTTTTGGAAGAGAGGAAATGGAAAACAACAACAACAACAACAACAACAACAACAACAACAACAACCCACTGAGCATCCGAAATGAACTTCAAAACAAAGGGGATGATATCTCAAGATGCTGATAAAATGAGGATTCTATTTGCAAAACACCCTGATGCATTTCAGCCAATTGTTATTTAAAGGTCTTCTGCAGGGGTCCAAAATGGAGAACAGCCTGTGGAGATTATGGTTAATTGTATCAACTGTTAAAGTTAAATGGTTGTTTCGAAAAGCAACAAGGATTATAAGAGTAAATGTTTCAAATCTATATTGGTGTAAGGCAGCCATTCAAATCCAGAGTAATAGCAGCAGTACATAGCAGAAGAAGTTGCAGCATTTGAGGATGTAGCCCAAAATTCCACCCCTAAAATTAAAATCCTACATCAGGGATGGGGATACCTGTAGCTTTCCGGATGTTGTCAGACTACAACTTCCACCAATACCCAGTCAGCATAGCCAATAACCAGGGATGATGGGAGTTGTAGTTCAACAACACCTGGAGGGCCACAGATACCCCATCCCTATCCTCTATAAACAGATCAATAGCATATCTGCAGTACAAATTTAAATTGGCTGTCAAGGCTGTTGAAGTGCAATGGCTCTCAAAGACAGAAGGTGACATCCCATTATATGAAGCAATGAAAGGATCTCTGTCAAAGAATCCTCAGCACTTTCAAGAAATTGCTGTTGCTTGAGACTCAGGTGACCTCTGTGGCACGAAGTGTCTTCCATCAGCTTTGACTGGCGGCTCAACTGTGCTCCTATCTGGACAGATACAGCCTAACTTCTGTGGCCAATGCTCTGGTGACCTCTAGGTTAGATTACTGCAATGTTATACGTGGGGCTGCGCCTGAAGATGGTTCAGAAACTTCAGCTGGTGTAGAATTCAGCAGCCAGGTTGCTCACTAGAACAAGGCAGTTTGAGCATATAATGCCAATTCTGGCCTGACTTTACTGTCTGGGTCTAATTCAAAGTGCTGGTTTTGCCCTTAAAAGCCTTAAATGGCTCAGTACCACAATACTTCAAGGACTGCTTCTGTCCATATGAACTGACCCAGACACAGTACAGTGGCACCTCGGGTTACCTATGCTTCAGTTTACATACGCTTCAAGTTACACACTCTCTAGAAATAGTGCTTCAAGTTAAGAACTTTGCTTCAGGACAAGAACAGAAATCAGGTTCCGGCGGCGTGGCAGCAGCAGGAGGCCCCATTAGCTAAAGTGGTGCTTCAGGTTAAGAACAGTTTCAGGCTAAGAACAAACCTCCAGAGCAAATTAAGTACTTAACCCGAGGTACCACTGTAATCATCATCTGAGGGCCTTCTGCATGTGCCTGCTCCATGAGAGGTCCAGAGGGTGGCAATATGATAATGGGCCTTTTTCTGCGGTGGCTCCCTCCTTATGGAATGCTCTCCTCAGGGAGGCTTGCTGGCACCCTCATTACATATCTTTAGGTGCCAGGCAAAAACATCCCTCTACTTCCAGGCCTTTAGCCATTAAACAGTCTATGGCCTTTTAAACTGGGGGGGGGGGTGTTGTGGTGGTGGTGGTATTTTTTTGTGTTTTTATATTGTGATCTTCAGATGAAGGGTGGTATAGAAATGTAATCAATTGTAATAGTAACAAATAAATTGTGATAGTAATAGTATTGTAGTAAATTGCAATGGTAACAAATTATAAATCCTAACATGACTGCTAACACCTGTTTATAACCCATTTGTAAATGTGCAATGTAGATATCCTGAAAAAATATATGTCCTGCTCGCTCCCACCATCCTTTAGACCAATATGGAGAACCTGTTGTTGGACTCCACAATTTCCATCATCTCTGCTTTAGGTACAAGACTCCAGTAAACAATGGAACAAAATTGCATTTGATGAAAAATAAAGCTCACTCCGGAACCAGGATATAATCTAGAGGCATAGGACACAGAAACCTTGCTGTAGGTAAGTAGGTCATTGTCTAACCAATCTCTAGATGGAGACCCCCAATGCACACTGCCGCACTCCATGGAGGAAAAACAAGATACAAGTTCAGTTGGGTTAAGAACATTAATGTTCCAGATATCTGGGAAGGCAACATCCACGTCTCTCTGTTTATGCCTCACTGAAGTTTCTTGTAACAAAAAGAATGCTTGGAAAATGTCTTGAGTCTACAGCACCTGGTAAATTGTGTTATGGATCATCTCCTTTTTCAAGTGCTTCTCCTAACCCACCTGAAACAAAGCAGCTGGAAACTTGGCAAGCTCTGCATAGGGAACAGGGGCAGCATAGGCAAAACTGCCACACAGGTGTTGTATTTGGACTCTGCAAGCTACCTGGCAACCTTGAAGTTGTTGAAGATCCACTTCTGGCACTCAAAGTCTTTCCCCCCTGCACACAGGCTCTCTGTGTCATCGTATTGAGTGATCTTCAGCTACAACAGCTATTTTCTCTGAAAGAAACTTTTTCTAGTGTTAAAAAACACACACACACAAAAATGTATAGAAAGTTTAAGACTGGTGAATTTGTCCAGTAAAGCACCCCTATTATTTATCTCTATGCTTTGTCATATTGGGGTGGGGGGACGACCCTCTTAATTGATAGTTGGTCTTGTCCAACCTGCTGCTCTGCAGATTTTTGTGACTGCAACACCCAGACCATGGTTGATGGGAGTTGTAACCCAAAACATCTGGAAGGCACCAGATTGAGGAAAGCTGGTCTAATCAGAAGATAGCACACCACCAGAGGATAGATTTGATGCTGAATCTGATGCATGTCTACTGAAAATCACAAGCTAAATTGCACCTCAAAATTTAGGGGTAGTAGATGTTATTTTTCCAGTTCCATGCTGCAAGCTAGAAAAACA